>NW_022196912.1:114046767-114075249 GCF_008632895.1 Mastomys coucha | reverse complement strand
AAAAAAAAGCCTAGGGACAAGATGGTTTTAGTGTAGAACTCTACCAGACTTACAAAGAAGAGCTAATATCAATCAATACTCCTCAAATTATTCCACAAAACAGAAACAGAAGGAACATTGCCAAATTCATTTTATGAGGTCACACTTAACCCTGATACCTATACCACACAAAGATTCAACCAAGAAAGAGAATTTCAGACCAATCTCTCCTATGAACATGATGCAAAAATACTCAATAAAATACTTGCAGACAGAATCCATGAACACTTCAAAACCATCATCCGCCATGATCAAGTAGGCTTCATCCCAGGGAGGCAGAGATGGTTCAACATATGAAAATCCATCAATGCAATTCACCTTATAATCAAACTGAACAAAAAAAAAATCACAAGATCATCTCATTTGATGCTAAAAAGGCCTTTGACAAAATCCAACACCCTATTCATGATAAAAATCTTAGATCAGGGATATAAGAAGCATACCTAAACATAATAAAGGACATATACAGCAAGCCGATAGCCAACATCAAATTAAATAGAGAGGAACTTAAAGCAATTCCACTAAAATCATGGACAAGACAAGGCTGTCTACTCTTTCCATATCTATTTAATATAGTGCTTGAAGTTTTAGCTAGAGCAATAAGACAACTAAAGGAGATCAGGAGGATTCAAAGATCAAGAGGATACAAATCAGAAAGAAGTCAAAGTACTGTCATTTGCAGATGATATGACAGTATAAAAAAGTGACCTCTAAAACTACCAGGGAACTCCTAAAGCTGATAAACACTTTCAAGCAAAGGGGCTGGATACAAAATTAACTGAAAACAAAAACAAAAACAAAACAATAACAATAAAACACAACCCAGTAGTCTTCCTTTATACAAATGATAGATGGCTGAGAAAGAAACCAAGGAAAGAACACCCCTCAACAATAGCCACAAATAGTATAAAATATCTTGGTGTAGTTCTAACCAAGCAGGTGAAAGATCTGTATGACAAGAACTTCAAGTTTTTCAAGGAAGAAATTGAAGATGATATCAGAAGATGGAAAGATCTCCCATGCTCATAGATAGTAGGGTTAACATAGTAAACATGGCCATCTTATCAAAAGCAATCTACAGATTTGATGTAATTCTCATCAAAATTCCAATACAATTCTTTACAGACTTGAAGGAACAATACTTAACTTCATATGGAAAAACAAAAAACCCAAGATAGCTAAAACCATCCTGTATAATACAAGAACAAGGAGGTCCCAATGGGGGTTGCTTGAATCTCACTGAGAAGGGAAAATAGAATAGACATGGGGAGGGGGCAGGACTGACCTAGGCCCTCTGCACATGTGTAACAGGTGGTCTTCACTGGGACCCCTGACAGCAGGAGCAGGGGCTGTCTCTCTGACTCGGTTGCCTGCCTTTGGATCCCTTCCTCCTAACTTGGCTGCCTTGTCTAGCCACAATAGGAGAAGATGGGCCTAATCTACTGCAACCTGATATGCCAAGGCTGGTTGATATCCATGAGAGCACCCCATCCCCACGCCCTGCCTTTTCTGATGTGAAAGGGAGGACTGGATGATGGGGAGGAAGGGAGATGAGGGAAAAGGAGTGGCAGGAGAGGAAGGAGGGGAAGATGAGATCAGGATGTAAAGTAAATAAAAAATACAAAGAAAAGAAAGGAAAAGAAAAAGAAAGAAAAGGAAGGAAAAGAAAGAAAAGAAAAGAAAAGAAAAAAGGAAAGGAAAGGGAAGGGAAGGAAAGAAAAGGAAAGGAAAGGAAAGGAGAAATTCCTCAGAGATGTGCCTAGTCACTTGGATTTTAGCTAACTCCTGCTGTAGTCAAGTTGATGCCCAAGAGTCACCACCACAATGGTATTTTTAAATTGTCATGTTTTACTTACTCCATCTCCTGTGGGATGTCAGCTTAGCCCAAAGTGACCAAAGGATCATAGAGAAATATGCCATTCATACCTAAACCCACAGAAGCTATGGTTGCACTGTCCTTGGCCCCCACCCCAAGGTGATGTGACTAATTAGCCAAAGGTCCCTCAGAGGTACAAGGGGACCTAGCAGGAACACTGTGCTGTTTCCAAGGGGGTGACTTTAGGGCTGGTGGCAGCTGGTAACAGCTGGCATGATGATTGGTGCTGCACAAGCAAGAGGGTGTGAGCTTCATGCTCAAGCCCCACATAAAAGTGCTGCGAGAGGTGGAGACAGGAGGATCCCTGGGACTAATTGACTGGCCAAGCAGTTGATAGGTCAACAAGAGAGATCCTGTCTCAGAAAATTAGGCGGATGACCCCTGAGAAAGATCAGCCACCTGAAATTCAACTCTGGCTTCTACATATGTACACACCTACATGCACACACCTATGTGTGCTCGCTCTCTCACTCTCCACACATACAATAGAACACAACATTCATGTTCCCAGTGGAATGGGATGGGTGGATGGGGTAAGATTTCATTATGCTCCTCAGAATGCCATGCGATTAAAAACTAACAGATTATTAGATTATTTCTAGAACTTTCCATGTTCTAGATTTTGGGATAGGGAGTTTGCATGTTTATTCCTTGTCTTGAAATCTAAAGCTCACAAAGGCCACTGGCACACTCTCTCTCCTCACCTCTCACACAAGTATCTTGCTCTCAGACTTGGCTGGGTGATTCATTAGCCTCAGTTTGTCCAGAGGTGCAGCTCTCCTGGGGAGTCGTGGGCCATTTCCAAGGGCACAACTCTAAAGTAAAGTGGGTTTCAGCTTACTTTCACCAGGACAAGATGTGCCACTCTACAGCAAGGGGTCTGCCACTGAAGGGAGTGGATTCCCGCCCTCCATCTGCGGCAACAATTCACAACTGTGTTCCAGGGACCCAAGGAACTGATTTGTAGCCAATTGTGTGACCATGTTCAAGTTCATTGGTTCTCACTGGCACTTTGAGAACCCAAGCGCTGTGAGCTACAGTTTCCTGCTTTTCTTTATAAATCTCTCAAAGTCAGGGGCTCAGGCCCACCCTCCTCTCATCTTATGAGGTAACCTCCTTGTCCACCCTGAGGACATTTCCTGTGTCCTCAACATTTCAAATCTTGAAGCTTTCACTTGCATGGCCACCCACAGATGAAGTCCCCACTGCAGGCTTGAACTGAGACAGATAGCAAGGGATCTTCTGCATCTCCCCTAGGCCCCTGCAGGATGCTTCCCCCCATGGCCCACGGTAAACCATTGCTTCTGCACTATGGAAATGAGCATCAGACAATGAATCAGATCTCGTCCTGGTATTGCTTAAAGTCCTTCAACAGCAGCACTCTGCTATGTAAAACAGGATTAGGTAGGTCCAGCCCCACTGTGTCTTCCCAACCTGCATGCTCTGAATCTTGGCCTGAACAGTCTTCAGCAGGAGAAGCCCTCTGAGCATGGTGTGTGGAGCCCATGCAGGCTGCATTTCAGTTCTTACCCGTCAGCCTGGGCCCTATGCACAGCACACACACTGTAACAACTGTCTGTGGTATCCCTGGGTAGTCATTTCAGAGTTTCCACATCAGGCCCAGAGGATGGATTTTTTTTTTTTTTTTTAGTTCCTTCCTGTGGATATCTGCGTGATGACATTTTTATAGGCACTCTGGTTACCCATGGTAAAAAGGGAATGGGGATTTGAAGTCAAACACATTTTGCTGACACAAGACTAAATATTGTAAGTGCATTACTGTATCAGCCGCATGATACCATCATTATTGAAAAAAATCAAACAAACAAAAAACCAAATGCACAGAATTGAAATGGTTATGATCCCATTAGAAATCTAGAATTGTCACATAGCCTTTATAAATACATAGGAAAAATAGGTGATAGAATTTCTTAATAGTAATTCTTCATGGGAAGTAGGGTTTGCAATGGGGCCTAAATCTTGATATCTCTAAGTTGTTATATATGTCTTGATATATATACATATATGTGTGTATATGTATATTATATATATATGTTGTTATATATGTCTTGATGTGTCTAAGTTGGTTTAGCTATTTTAAAAAATATTTAAAATTGCCTTTATTTACTTATCTATTGAGGTGTGTGTGGAGAAGAAACATTCCACAGAGGATTGTGTGGAGGTCAGAAGACAATATCCAGGAATTGGTTCTCACCTTCTACTGTGGGAGAGAAGAAACTCGAGTCATCAGGGCTAGCTGCAAATGCTTTGCCCACTGAGCCATCTTGCTAGCCTTGTATAGTTATTTTTACAGGGAACACCTCCTGTCTCTTTTGTAAACACATAACAACAACAACAAAAATAATAATACGCTACCTCTATTCTGGAAAAGGCAGCATGGAATAAAAAGCCACAGATGAAAGGTCTGGTGAATTGCTTCAAATGGCAAGTTCTTCACTCTGTATTTGGTGCTCCACTGTGGTGCAGGGAACGTACCCCCGGTGGCTCAGGTCAAAGGAGGAGACGCTGCCAACTATTAATAATCGCCCCGAGTGTTGCCCACTCTGTCACTGCGGCTGCTCAGAAGCAGAACCGGCTCTTTGCCCTGGGAACTAAGCCACTTGCCAGGCTAACAGTGAAATCTACCTCTAATTATTCGAAGCTACAGGCTTTTGAAATGCACCGTCGTGTGTATAAGCGGCTCATTACCACTGCACCAAACCACAGTGTGGGGAAATGGATTCTGACACTTGTGATTGTGATAAACACACAGCTGGGAGTCAATTATACTGTTCACATTTTTACAACTCATTTATTTCCTACATCTTTTGGAACAACTTCAAAACTAGCTGGTTTTGTTCATTGGTTCCCAACGTGTCATTTCAAAACAAGAACAGGAATATTGGCCATGAGGCAGAAAGCTGCTAAAAAGAAAGAAAGAAAAAGCCACCACATTCAGAGCAGACCTTGCTACCATATGGCTAAGGAAGCCAGGGGCACCAAGCTTAGGAGAAAGAATCAGGGGCCACCCAGCCGAGGGAGGAGTGCATGTGGCTGGGTGTGTGCCCCGGCACTGTCCATCTGAGCACAAATATACAAAGAAGACAGCTGGAGAGATGGCTCAACGGTTAAGAGCACCGACTGCTCTTCTGAAGGTCCTGAGTTCAATTCCCAGCAACCACACGGTGGCTCACAACTATCTGTAATGAGATCTGACACCCTCTTCTGGTGTGTCTGAAGACAGCTACAGTGTACCCACATACATAAAATCTTTTAATAATAATAATAATAAACCTCACACTTTAAAAAAATATATACAAAGAAGTATGAATTGGAAGACTCCTAATCCACTTGGGATCTACGGTATGGTCTTTCTAGATACTGTCTTCACTGCCTATGGTGTGGTGGGTGACTCTTTCTTTCCCCTTAAGTTGTTCATCTTTGCCGGAAATAGACACACAGAGATGCTGGCAAAAGTCACCTGTCAAGACCTAATTGGTGATGGTCTGTTGAGGTCCCAAATGCAAGACCAGCAGAGTGACTGAGAGAAAGCTCAGTTAGTCAAATGTTCACTGTGACATCACAAGGAGCCAAGTTCAATTCCTAGAACACATGGTCTCATTTGTTTATAATCTCAGCTCCGAGGGAGCCTTAGACAGTGGCGCTTTGGAGTTTATACTAATTAGACAGCCAGAACTATTGAGTGTCTGTGGAAAGACATCCAGGGTTGTCCTTTGGCTTCCACCTATGTGCACCTCCACATACATACACACATGCATGTACACACACATACAAGGTTCAGTGGCGTCTGAGAGTCCCCTAGTATGTGCGGGCATGCAAGAGAATCTCTTTCCAACGTCACTCTCAGTCATCTAAGAGCTCTATGCCATGTCTGCCCTGCTGAGCCATGGAGCCAAAGGCAATCTTCTGCCGTCCAAGGCTTGAAACAGAGTTGGAGAATCCACCAATGGAGGACTGCTCGTCATGTGGGCTATGTTTATTAGAACAGCTTCCACCAGTCTTGACTATTTTGTTCTCAGTAAAACCTCAGACAGTTCAGGCTTTGCTACAACCCAGCATCCTGCTAAATTTAAATCAGTAGTTTGCACACAACAAACATACCTTCCTGTCCTTGTTTACTGTGACGCTGTTCACAAGAGCTACCCACTGGTGTTGGTACATACCCACAGGGGAATGGACAAAGATAATACAGCATATAGGTTCAGGGGAGTTTTATTCAGTAGTAGAGAGAAGCAAAATGTTCTTATCTGCAGAAAAATGGCTGGAACTGAAGATTGTCATGGGAAATAAGACTCAGAGAGACAAAATCACATTTCTTCTGTTGTATGTAGAATCCAGAGTATTAAAAAAGCTATGGCTCAGCTATACCACTCCTGGGCATATACCCAGAGGATGCTCCAACATGTAATAAGGACACATGCTCCACTGTATTCATAGCAGCCAGGAGCTGGAAAGAACCCAGATGTCCCTTAACAGAGGAATGGATACAGAAAATGTGGTACATTTACATAATGGACTTCTACTCAGCTATTAAAAGTGATGAATTCATGAAATTCTTAGGCAAATGGATAGAACTACAAAATATCATCCTGAGGTAACCAAATTGCAAAAGAAAACACATGGTTATGCACTCACTGATAACTGGATACTAGCCCCAAAGCTCCAAATAACCAGGATATAATTCACAGACCACATGAAGCTCAATAAGAAGGATGACCAAAGTTTGGGTGCATCGGTCCTTCTTAGAAGGAGAACAAAATACTCACAAGAGCAAATATGGAGATAAAGTGTAGAGCAGAGACTATAGGAAAGGCCACCCAGAGACTCTCCCACTTGGGGATTCATCCCATATACAGTTACCAAACCCAGACCTATTGTGGATGCAAAAAGTACATGTTGAAAGGAGCCTGATATGGCTGTCTCCTGAGAGGCCCTGCCAGAGCCTTACGAATACAGAGGCAGATGTTAGCAGCCAATCATTGGACTGAGCATGGGGTCCCTAATAGAGGAGTTAGAGAAAGGACTGAAGGAGTCGAAGGGGTTTGCAACCCCATAGGAAAAACCACAATATCAACCAACATGACCCCCCCCCAAGAACTCCCAGGGACTAAGTCATCAACAAAGGAGTACACGTGGAGGGACCCATGGCTCCAGCTGCATTTGTAGCAGAGGATGGCCTTGTCGTTCACCAACGGAAGGTCCTATGAAGGCTCCATAGATGCCCCAGTGTAGGGGAATCAAGGGTAGGGAGTTGGGAGTGGGTGGGTAGAGGAACACCCTCATAGAAGCAGGGTGAGGGAGGATGTGATAGGGTGTTTACACGGGAGGGAGGGAAACTGGGAGAGGGGATAACATTTGAAATGTAAATAAAGAAAATATCCAATTTTAAAAAAAAGTTATGGAAGCAGAAGGGAACTATTTGGGAATAGGAAGAAAGACATTCTGAGTAGAGAAGAGGAAAGCAGTAAGAACAGGTGATGGGAGGGGCCAATGTGCCAAAGTCCGTTCTACGCATACACATGCATGAGAGCATGGCAAAGGGCCCGTGGCGTTTATAGTTAATGTGCCAATTTAAGAGAAGAAAAGGAGAAAGGGTATGGACAGAAATGTAAGAAGCTGGCCTCGTCTCTCCCGTTCTGTGGGTTTCTGCTCTGCCTTCTCAGAGGTTCCCAGGCCAATCTTCACCTGACCTCAGGGTCTACCTGGAAAAAGTTTCCAGATTGCCTGTCTCTAGACACTGTACTTCACTCAGAAGCCACCTGTGCTCAGGGGCCCAGCCCCAGTCAGAAATGACTGTGATGGGGCAAGTGGGTCTGTAAAACACACCAGGAATCGCTTCTCTGCCCATCGAGGTCACTCTGCAGCAAAGGAGGCTGCAGCAGGCCACCCTCCCCGTCCCCTACACAGCTGCTCATCTACATCCTGGTCAGTCTGCCTGACCTTCAGACCAACCTCCATCTGTGAGTACCATCGGAAGATCCATTTTACTGCCCAGATGCCTGGTCTTGAGATTGTAACTGACATTTTAGGCCAGGAGTTGTGTCTTGGAGCATGAAAGGATAGAGCTGGCCTGGGATATGTCCTGGAGACTCTAGCATCTACAGAGTGGGTTCCTTTATGGGCAGTGAGTGGTAAATATTGATGTGAATTCTTATCTTTCCTGGGGAAATGAGCAATTTGTGAATATTACAGTTATCATGGGGATGGAGAGGTAGTGGGTGACTGCCTTCTGATGAATTGTTTCAGGCTGTGTGTATGTGTGTGTGTGTCTGTGCATATGCATACATGTGCTGAGATTCACATTAACTATCTTCCTTGAATATTATTGATTTTAATTTTTGAGATAGGTTATCTTACTGAACCTAGAACTCATAGACTCTTCCAGATTGGCCAGCCAGCAACCTGTCTGCCTCCCTAGCACTTGGAGATTACAGGTACCTCCTTCCACACCTGGCTTTTTATTGGGACCCTGCGGATTCAGACTTGGATTCTCATGCCTTTGCAGCATGTTCTTGACTGACTGGGCCATCGTGTGAGCCCCTATGAAGCCTTCTTTAATGCTGTGCAAAGAAGACAAGGCCCCTATATTAAATCAGGAATCAGAACTTAAGTACAGAGCCAAAGGCTTCCTCTGCTTAGGGAAGGGTGTCAGCATGGTCCAAGGCTAAACAGGGTGCTGAATAGCCCTCCACCTTCTCCACACAGAGGCACCTCCTTCCAGAGTGACATCAGGCCACAGAAAGCTACGTTCTCTCTACCATACACCTATGGGTCCTTCCAGACACATGGGAGGAAGGTAGAGTGTTCTCAAGACCGGGCACTGAATTGCAACCATCCAGCAGAAATCTGTGGATGCTCCTTAGAAGACCCCAGTCAGCAGTCTTTGGTGTTGAGAAAATCTGAAAGGCTACTTATAGAGCATATTTTCCTCAGCTCTGGGACTGGGGGAAGCAGGAGTGAGCCTTGGGGATTCCTTTCTCTTGGCTCATAGGGAGATGAACGCTGACCTCAGCCATGGGAGCCTGCCATTGCTATTGGTGGGGGGCTCATTTCCTCTTTTTCTTTGCTAACAAGTCATCAGTATAGGAAGGGCCTTTTTGTACATAAAACCTACTTCATCCTTACCTCTGTTCTCTGTTTGAGTGAGTCCTTATGGAGGATTTAGCACAGAGATTCATGTTTTCCTTAGAAGACCCCAGTCAGCAGTGTGGAGGTGTGCCCCCAAATGAACCAGTAGATGGATTGATTCCTCTGTCACAGAAAATGTCTACAAATGACTCTGTGAGGAAGTTGAGGGTCAAAGTTGTACCTTGGTGGCAGAGAACTTGCTTGGGATGCATAAGGTCTTGGATTTGATCCCCAGACCATGAAACAAAAATAAATACAAGTTGAGGTGCTTCAGCAAGATTCACAAATGTTAAAGGCTCCCAAGACATCATGGCCATGGTCCACTGGCCATCTTCTGCTTCCCTGCCCCAATTCAGGACGGCAGCTCATTTTGTTTTCTTCTTGGAAGTTTCTGCTTTTTTAATGTTTGTAGCAGTGTAGCTGGAACCTAGGGCTTTGTGCATGGGAGGCAAGAGCTCTACCAGTGAGCCACCCCTCAGCTTTCTATATCTGTCTTCTATAGAGATAGGGATTGAACCCAGGACTTTTTACATGCTAGGCAAGTGCACTATCATCATACCACATTTCTTGTCTCTTAGTTGTTTTTGGTTTTTTTTGTTTGTTTTGTTTTTGTTGTTGTTGTTTTGAGATAAGACTTGGCTATATAGTTTGAAGTGGCTTTGAACTCACAATCCCCTGCCTCTGCCTCTAGAGTTCCTAAATTACAGGCATCTACCACCTCATGCAACTCCTGCTTTGTTTTTCATAGCACTTGTTTATAACATTTAATATATATCATTTACATGAACACATTTGTTTTAGAAAATGCAGAACAAAGAGAAATGAACAGCTCTAATGATGCCTTTCTGCCAAGAGAGTCCACACATCTCTGGTTCACGTTCCCCATTTGTAAGGTGGGAGACAGAGGAATTGGGAATAGAAAAGCATGGGTATTAGCTGAGACTATGGGCAAAGCCCTCAGCTTGGGGTAGGAACTGAGTAAGACCAGCTGCTCTCATTTTTACTGCTTTGGCATATTTTATTTCAGTCTGTGCAAGTATCCACAGACATTTTATTTATTTTTTTTAAGATGTATTTATTTATTATATGTAAGTACACTGTAGCTGTCTTCAGACTCACCAGAAGAGAGCATCAGGTCTCATTATAGATGGTTGTGAGCCACCATGTGGTTGCTGGGATTTGAACTCTTGACCTTTGGAAGAGCAATAGGTGCTCTTAACCGTTGAGCTATCTCACCAGCCCAAGATTTTATTTCTTAAGGAGAAATTTAATCTTTATTAAAATTCCGGCTGATGTCCAATTTCAGCCAGGTTCTGACAAGTCTTCTAAGGCCATGTCCCATAATAGGAAGAAAATACATGGAGTAACTGAAGCTTAGAAGAATTAAAAGTCACTATCTCTAAGACAAGGAAATGATGTTTGTGTCCATCGCCTGGACATGACATTGCAGTTGGTTTTCCCCAGGCAATAATTAGCTTTCTCAAAACATACCCATTCTTCCCTGGTCTATCATTCTATCAAAGGCACAAGCTTAACTGGACAGCGGGCTGAGGTGAGGTCAGTTTGCAACCACAGGAAAGAAAGGACAGTGCCACGACCTCCTAGAGATTAGACTAGCCACCTTGGCTTCATTAATGAGCACTGCTCATTAGCCAAGCTTATCAACCTAGCTCTGCATACCACTGTCCCACATGGATCAGTTCCCATGGAGATTTTGTGTGTGTGTGTGTGTGTGTGTGTATGTGTGTGTACATGTGTGTGTGTGCATGTGCATGTACATGTGTGTGTATGTGTGTGTGTATGCATGTGTGTGTGTGCATGCACTTGAGAGTGTGTGCATGTGCAAGTGTGGGTGCATATTTGTGTGTGTGTAGAAGGCACTCATCCAAGCATAACAGCTATCTTCATTGTTGGAGCAGATATGACCACTTGCAAGAGCTCCCAAGATCAGGCTTATTGACTGTTGACATTCCTTTATAGAAAAAGAAGATGAGGAACACCACTGAACCCCCATCTGAGATTCCAGCCACCACATCCCCACACACACCTCTCCGATACTTGTTTCTGGTCCTTGCACTGGAAAATGACAGCATAGTCGGGCTGTGGAAAGTGAAGTGGTGGGCGCTCTCTGTGCTGCTATGAGGAAGTGGTCATCACTGGCACGAGGGTACTTGGTGGTGTGGATGGTTTGGGGTCACTAATGCTCCTGTAGGTAACCCCTCGCCCATGCTCTGTAAGTGAGCCCTAAAAATGTATTGGTTTCACACATTTGACTTTGTTGGCCAGAATTTTGATTTGTCACTGGGACCCCAGAAAGAGGGGGCAAATATTTGTTTATCTCCCCAGGGAAAGAATTCTCATAACTATGTGGCTACATGTGTTTGCATATGCATATAGAAGCCAGAAGTCAACCTGGGATATTATTCTTCAGGTGCTATCTACCTTGTTTTTTAAGACAGGGTCTCTAATTGGCCTGGAGTTTGCTAATTAGGCTAAACTGGGTGGCCAATGGACTCCAGGGATCTATCCCCACCTTTTCAGAACTAGAATTACAGGCCCATTCAACCACACCTTACTTTTGAACATGGGTTCTGCAGATTGAACTTGGGTCCTCATGCGTGCATGGTAAACACTTTACCAACTGGGCTCTTAGGGGTCTTCTTTAGTAGCCATGTCAAAAGATGTGGAAGGCCCTGTGAGACACTTGTCATTTCAGCCACATTGTGGGGTTTAAACTCATGGGACCCATAGCAGACAGGAGGCCCTGGGAACACATGATGGAGGGAACCCAGTCTCCTAGACTATGTATGCAACATAAAGAGCTACTCAGTGACCCGCAGAAAAAGTCTCAGTGGGTTTAAACACAGCTTAGCTCCAGAAGAGGGATTGTGAAGGCTGCATGAAAATCAGAGAGGCATGCAGAAGAGGCAGATTCGAGCTGATTCTCAGAAAGAGCCAAGATTGTCCCAGGCAAACGGAAAGCCACCTGGAAGTGTTGAGTCTAACCTCAGCATGTGTAGTTCATATCCCGGTTCAATTACTTGCTAGTTCTGTGATTTGAGGCAAGTTCCTTGACTCATCTGTGCTATTTTGCTTTTGAGTAATTGGGTTTAATTATGCACCATTAGTAGCCATTTATTTAAAGTCCACAGATCGGTGTTTTCAAGCTTTGCAGAGACGTGTAAGCTGCACTTCAGGACACTTTCCCAGTACCAAGAGTGGGATACCTCACTAGAAGTTTTTTGTCAACAAAGCCTCTTAGGCCCTTTAAGCAACACAGAGCCCATTGTCCCTGCTCTTGGCTACTCACTAGAACCAGATGCTAAGATCCTCCTGTTGAAAACACATCTTGTGCTTTGGTTGCTGGACCATAACACAGCAATCAAACTACACAGAGAAATCCAACTACAGCTGAGTTGGAAGCTTCCTCCCTGATGGCTGGCTTTCAGGTGCTAAGTAGGCCAGCGGGAGAAAAAAAGACATCCATAGTGTTATCCAGCTGACCTGCCAGGCAAGATGTGACCACTGATGCAACAGCCGCATGACTGCCCTGAGGTGACTCTACTTTCTGGTAGGATTTGAGGACCCTCCCATGGGTAATGATTCGTACTGTTACTATAAACCTGGTCAAAACCCATGACAGGAAAGGTCATAGGACCTAGTGGGAAACTAAACCTGTTGATTTTCTAAATGAGCATACTCCTCGCATCCAACTTCCTTCTAAATATTTATGTTCATGCCTATAGACGAGTGTAGCCTTGGCTGGAGAGTCAGAGTTTTGCAGTGGATGGTGGTTACTGCCGAGACTCAACTGATCAAGCCGCTAAGAACAAGTGACTGTTAAGTGCTTAGCTCTAAACAGGATGTCTACCCACTACGGAGCTCTGGGAACATGATGGAAGATGGGGCAGAAAGACTGCAAGTGGCAAAGGCTGGAGAGGACAGCTGTGGAAATCTGACTTGGGACTTGACAGGACCACTGCACTCATGAACTCACAGTAGCTGTCATTACCAGCACAGGATTGAGCAGGTAACCATCCCAGGGTGGGAGAGAGGTTCACAAGGTCCCCATCCCTCCCTGGGAGATCCTGACAGGTAATGGTGGCTGGGGAAGGCAATTGCACTTTCTGCAATGTCAATGATCTTGAGAGGTAGATCAGAGTTATGCAAAGTGACAGACAAAGAAACAGGCCCAGGAGAGACCAGGCCACTTGTAGCAGGTCTTATACTGAGGCTTTGCTATTGGAGTTGGGATTGTGCCTCTTTTTGGAAAGTCCTCATGCCTTCCTGGTGTGTGACAAATCAAACCATGTGCATCTTACCTGCGTCACCGTAGACCCAAACTTCAACCACACATCCCCCATGTCTTGATCATTTCAAAATCAGGTGCTTTCCAAGTGAACAGCAGAATCATGGCGCCAGTGCTGGGCATGTGATAGGTGCCAGATAGGAGATGACAAGAGTGACTGTGGGTGGCTTCTGCTGACAGGATCTATTTCATTTTTCTACGATCGCTTGAAACGAACCTCAAGAGGAAGCCATTTGCGGTCCCCGTTGCTGGCGAGGAACATTTCAGATGTGAAACTTCTATGGCTTGTTCACTGCTTATTTCTTCAGGGAATCTGTCAGAGCCAAATCTTTCTCATGTTAAAGAAACATACCTAAAAATATGTAAGGTGCTCATGTTCTTTAATAAGACACTCCTGGTCTCTGTGTAAGCACCTGACGTTCTACTACCTTAGCCGCACTGAGCACAGAGAAAGCAGATGAGTAACATCAGGAGCTGGATAACACATTGCTCTGTGGATCCTGTATTTCTGACATGAAAAAAGAAAATGTCACAGTTACATAGGAGATGACTGAGCATCATCATTATTATTGTGCATGCATGTGTGTGTCTCTGTGTGTCTGTATGTATGCCTGTGTGTATATCTGTGTGCGTGTGTCTGTGTGTGTGTCTGTGTGTATATCTGTGTGTATATCTGTGTCTGTGTCTGTGTGTGTCTGTATGTGTCTGTGTGTGTGTTTGTGTGTATGTCTGTGTGTATATCTGTGTGTGTGTGTCTGTGTGTGTCTGTGTGTGTGCCTGTGTGTGTGTGTGTCTGTGTGTGTGTGTCTGTATATGTCTGTGTATATATCTGTGTGTGTGTGTCTGTGTGTGTGTGCCTGTGTGTGTGTGTCTGTGTGTGTGTCTATGTGTGTGTGTGTTTAAGCCAGAGGTCAATAGCAGATGTCTTCCTGTCTGCCTCCATTTGGCTGCATCTTAATTTTTGGGTCCCTCCCTGAATGTGGTATGCATTTTAGGGGTCCAGCTGTGGTCCCAAGTCCTCTGCTTCCTCCTTCTCAGGGTGTCCAGATGCACACCAGGCTGGAAAGATGAAATGGAGCCCAGAACAGGTGGGGTCCTGCAGGATCCTGGGAGATCAGGCTGGGAGTGAGTGCTGGGTCGGGGGTTATGGGGCGGAGGCACTATGAAGATCTTGGAGTTATAGTTCTTCTAGGCAAAGGCCTTCTCTGACCATCTTCACTGTAGTGAAAATCATGGGAAACCCTATGTTCTGAGTTAAGAAAAGTCAGGTGAACTGAGACACCTCCGATGACAGACAACACGTGACACAGGAATACGGTATGCGGTAAGGCTGCAACAAAGTTGCCACTGACGAAGTTCACTACAATGCTTTTGGGAATGTCAGAGGCTCAAAAGGAAGCAATGCATCACTTAAGGTTGTGCACATATGTGATAGAAGTATCAATTTTGGAAAAATGGGGAATAATAACCACATGGGCTTCTCTCCAGGAGGGGATGTTGGGATCGGTGGGGGAAAAGCACACAAGGAATGGGATGATGATGATGGAAATGCCCATATCCTCGAGTTGGTAGTAGATTTATAGGCATACATTTTATTAAAAGTATTTATAACATATTTGTGTTATATATATCTATCAATCTCTATATGAACATATATAGATATCTATATATCTCTATAATAACACACACATATACATATGTGTATATACATACATATATACACATATATACACACTCACACACATACACACACACACACACATATGTACATATATATATATTTAGAAAATGGAGATGCTTTGACCAAGTCAGGAAAAAAATTCTGTAAGAGATGGAATATTCTATAAGATTCTAAAGAGCATCACATTAGCCCAGACAAGTGTGTGGCCTCAAAGGAACAGGTAGAACCATGAAGGAAACTGAAACATACAAAGGCCTCCCTTGTCTTGCGTCCTTGTGCATCCCAGCTCCAGAGTGGTAAATTTCCAGTCCTGCCTGCTCAGGTTCCACTCCTTGTCACCAAACATTCAAAAGCCTGCCTTGTGTGTCATATTGGGAGCCCACACACAGCGAGCCCACGGCGACAGGGAACAGGATGGGAGACTTTGATAGGGATGAGAGCCACTCCAAGGACAGCGGCTGGCATCAGAGGCGTAGCTTGAACGAAGAGCACAGCCAGAACAAAACACACAGGCGATTTAATGTCTAACTTTTTTTTTATTGTAAACCATCAATTGACTTCTCTCTGGGATGAGAAGTAAATTGCTGTTTGGAAAATTGCAAAATCTTCCTCGAAATGAAAGAATCAATTTTCTTTGAGGACAGGTTACTTACTCACCTTAGGAAGGACTTCAATATTTGTGCTGAGTCTATTGTTAAAGATTAGATGCCTGGTTACTGTTTCTATTGTTAAAGATTAGATGCCTGGTTACTGTTTTTCCTCTAGGGACTGCAGGGGACAGCACCTGTTTTAGCTTCTGTGTAGAGATGGATCTGAAATTGTGTCTCACACGGAAAGCTATTCTAAATGGCTGTTTGGTTTTAAAGCATGGGCCAGAGTTGGATTCCCACAGGTCATGGGCAAGTCCACAGCCCAGGCCCGCACTGACCCCAACTCCATTGGGTTTCTACAATATATTTTTCCTTATTTTCAGAAAACATTCATGGTCTCGGGTGCACTTTTAACTTAAGTGTTCCCTCAGACATTAGCTAGCTTTAACGTACCACAGCCATGTGTGGCATGTGAATCAGAGAGATCCATGCCCAAGTAGGACAAATGATAAATGTCCCCTCCCAAACAGGGCTGTGGTGGTGCTGGCCTGGCTCCAGACACACAGAACTCCTTCAGCTGTCCAGAAGAGGCAGGGGGCTCTCCACAGTCTATAGACATCTCTGGGAGAGATATCTGTAAGACTTTCATGGTTTCATTTTTTTATGGTCTTTCTGTCCTAGAAAAACACCCCCACCCCTGGAGAAAAAACTGGGGCTATGGGCATTTGCTACTGTGTCTGGATGGGGAAAAAAAGGCTTATTTGAGAATATATTCAGAGTCACAGAAAATTTTTCAAACTAGAACACAAGGTGGGCTCCTACAATATACCTTCTACCTTCTTCAATATCATCCATGAATATGGCATATTCCTTACCATTAATGATCCAACATTGTCAGGTACTATTGAATTCCATGCAGTATTCAGGTTTTCTTTGCTTTTACCCAGTGTCATACCTCTGTATCGTGATTCCATTCTGGATGTCATGCTGTATTTTACTTTTAACTGGTGTTTGTGTGTGTGTGTGTGTGTGTGTGTGTGTGTGTGTGTGTGTACGAATGCAGTGTACATGTGGAGGCCAGAGGCCAGTCACCTTGAGTGTCATTACTAATACTTCTGTCCATTTTAATTTTGAGGCAGGATTGTGAATCTCCTGTTGGCCTGGATCTTGCCCCATTAGGAAGGCCTGACAGCCCGGTGGGCTGCAGGGCTTCCCCTGTGTCAGCTTCTCAGGCACTAGGTTTATAAGCTCATGCTACCACACCCAGCTGTTTTTCCCTACCCCATAGGTTCTGGAGTTTGAACTCAGGTCCTTGTACTTATAAGGCAAGTACTTTACTGAGAGCCATCTTTTCAGTCTGGGATGTCATTTTGTAGTTATTCTGTTGTCTTAGACTCTACTGATGTGTGACAGTTTCTCCAGACTTCCTGTCCATTGAGATTTGACTCAATGGTTGCTCATGATTATACTGGAGGTTTTGGGAGGAAGCTCAGAGATGGGACATGTTCTCATCATGTTGTTTTACGGGTGAGCTCTATCAACATGATATCACTGAGGATCATGAAGGCTGGAACAAGGTGATGCCAAGGTGATGCTTGGCCGGCCTCTCCTCTGTGACATCATACCCACCCCTCACTATGGCTGTGTTCTACTCTTAGTAAGGAGTCACTACACTCAGCCCACAGCTGGAGTAGGTGGCTAGTGACCCACCTCCTCCATGCAAAGGGCGTGGCTATGGTCTGAATGTCTGAGTCCCTCCAAAATTCCCATATTAAAATCTAATTCCCAACGTGTTGGCATGATTACTGTTAGGAGGTGACTAGGTCATGGACAGAACCATGAATGAGTGAAATTAGTGTCTTTGCAAAAGATGCCCGAGGGAGTCTGTGTGTCTTCTCCCTAATGTTCAAGGACATTCGGAAGGTATTATCGATGAGAAACGGTTCTCCTTGGACAACGACTCTGCTAGTGTGCACTTCACAGCCTTCAGAACAGTGGGTGGCACATTACTGTGGCTTATAAATTAGCCAGTCTAAGGAATTTTGCTATGGCCACTGAACTGGGCTTAGGCATTTGGAATCTGCCAGATTTATTTCTGCCCCTTTATTGATTTATTGAATCACTAATAACAGTATGGATTCACAATATTTATATTTGGGCTATGATCCAACATAATTTGCTTGAATTATGTCAGCCTTGGCTACTAGCTTATCTTTCTCTTGGTCCCTGTGTCACTCTGATATACTATATTATTGTGGGTTTTTTTCCCTAGGCCAGTGATTCTCAACCTTCCTAATGCTGCAGTCTTTTAATACAGTTTCTCATGTTGTGGAAATCCCTCCCCCCCAACCATAAGATTATTTTTGTTGCTACTTTCTAACTGTGATTTTGCTGTTGTTATGATCATAATGTAAATATCTGTGTTTTCCGGTAGTTTTAGGCAATCCCCATGAACGTGTCATTTGATAATCCCAGAGGTATTGCAACCCACAGGCTGACGACCACACTGCTTGAAGCAATTACTTGCTGTTTATAGTTGTTTTGTTTTTATTTGTTCCATTCTAAAACTAATATGATTTGAGGGTTGGAGGATAACCAAAGAGCTGCCCCCGGTGACATACTTCTTCCAGCAAAGCCACACATCCTAAACTTACCCAGACAATACTGTTAAGCACATATTGAAACATCTGAGCCTATGGGACGCACTCATTCAAACCACCACAGCAGGAGACACAAAAAGGACATAGGACCCTTCTTCAGCGCCTTCAGAAACAATCAGCCCTGTCCACCCCTTAACTCTAGCTCAGGAAAACTGGTTTGGGGCTTCTAGCCTCTAGACCAGGATGAGAACAAATGTGTTGTCTTAAGCCACTGTAGCTTTTGTTAGAGCAGCCATGGTATCTGATACAACGACCTGTCCACTGAGGCCCAAGCTCATCCTGCTGTGAGCAAAGATGAGAAGCTGTACAGGGAGGCCACTGTCTGAGACAAAACGTCAGCCAGAGAAGAAGAACCTCTTGAGATCCGTACAAGCATGGAGACTGTGGCTAGTGATGGCGTGTAATCCAGACTAACTGAAAATAAGATTTCAGAGAGAGTCTGTCTTAGTGAGGTTTCTATTGCTACAACAAAACACTGTGGCCAAAGAGCAAGTCGGGAAGGAAAAGGTTTACTCAGCTTACACTTCCACATTGCTGTTCATTGCTGAAGGCAGTCAGGATAGGAACTCAAGTGGGACAGGAACCTAAAGGCAGGAACTCTTGCAGAGGGCACGGAGGGTGCTGCTTACTGGCTTGCTCCTTATGGTTTGCTCATAGAACCCAGGACCACTAGCCCATGGCAGCATTCACAAGGGGCTGGGCCCTCCCACATTGATAACTATTGAGAAAACACCTTACAGCTAGACCTCATGGAGGCACTTCTCCAACTGAAGCTCCTTCTCTGACTACGCTAGCTTGTGTTGAATGGACACAAATCCACCAGTACAGACATGTATAAAAGATGTTAAGGGAAGTGATGGAGAGATATGTCAGCTTAGTTCAACCTGTCCACACTGGCTACACGTATCATGTAGCATTCCATAGATGCTATGCAATTTGTCATTTTCAAATAATATTAATTTAAGATAAACATACAAGGGAGACTGTGGAGGGGAGGAGGGGCTTCAAGGTTTGGGGGTGGGGGTGGGGATAGGGAACAGGAGAGGGTAATAAGAGAAAAGAAAGACAAAATACTGCTTGCTTTCCTCATAAACAATCTAGACTATAATAATTACATACACATACATTCATACATACATACATACATACGTGTGTGTGTGTGTGTGATATGAAAGCAGAAGGAAGACTGCTTTCATGGATAAAGGAATCAGTGAGGAGGGAAAAGAGATAAGAGGAAGGGGTGCAACAACATATATATATATATGTGTGTGTGTGTGTGTATGTGTGTGTGTGTATACATACCTATACATGAAAATATCAGAATACATTCATCATTGTATGTGCTAGCTCAAAGCTCATTTAAAATTTAAAAGGAGACTATTGATTTTAATAATTGCTATATTAATTAAAGAACTGGACACCACACCACCATGAGAGGGAGTGAGCTTAGATAACCCAGAGATGGCCACACACAATCCACATGTTCTCCCTCATTTCAAGAGAGCAGGGACATGTAGGTTTTGTTCTAAATGACCAAGTGCCCAGTTCCTACAGGAAGTCCTCCCATGAGGAGAGGAGGATGCATTCTGAAGGAAAGGCAGGGTTACTGATTACATCCTGATTCTCCCCAAAGACCTGTGTGTTCAAGCCTTCATCCTAGGGAATTTGTTGGATGGCTCTTGGATCATCAGAGGCATGATGACCTCTAAGGGGATTCTGGGACTTCAATCTCTGTTTCTTTTGATTCCTGGCCATCATCAGGTGAGTGGATTTGCTCCACCACCTGATTCCAGCCAGATGTGCTGTCTCTCCTCATGCCCAAAGCAGTGGGGCCAACTGATCATAGATTAGGACTTCCAAAATAAACCTTTGACTTTCTAAGCTGATTATCTGGGTTGTTTTGTGACAGTGATGGAGACTGACCAATGTGCCAGCTCTGGGTGGATCCTATTACAGTTGTTGGAGGAAGACAGTGATGGCACTAGCTAGAGATTATTGGTCTGATATGGGAGTCTCAACAGCCCTTTCTCAAGAGGGCTGGATGCACTAACAGATGATGAGAACAGAAGGAACCCACCCAGGCCTCGACTCCCAGCTCACACAGAGCGAAGGCCTTCTGTGTGGAGCACCCTGGAAAGCATAAGGATCATACATGCTCGTCACCAGAGCTGCAGGCTGAATATTGACTTTCATGGACAAGTTTCTGTTAAATCAATGAATGGTTTCTTAAAGGGGAAGAGACAAGTTGCTGAAGCTCCCCGTGGCAGCTACTGCCCTTTGCTCCCCTTAGACACTGAGGTTTCCTAGGGATGTGTTTCACACACACACACACACACACACACACACACACACACACTCACAGATGTGAAGGCTAGGGCTGGATGTCACTGTGCCACAGAATGTTAAATGACATCTGACCCCTCGATCATTGTGGTGGCAAAGCAGGATCCCTCAGCAAAGTGGGCCTCAGCTCTGTGTCTGCCGTTTGTCATTGGTTATTTTACACTAACTGTAGTTTATTCTCCCAGATAATAGAAACAAAGCCAGGAACTCAGAGAAGTAAAAGAGGGACAGCCTACAGACCCACGGTCCAAGTCTTTGCTTCATTATCATGTGGTTTGAATCTTTTCGGTGACCCCCCAACACACACACACCACATACACACACACACACACACACACACACACACACACAGCACACACATATACCACACACACCACACATGCACACCTCTAGCCTATGTATACGTGTCTTTTTCTTATGTAAGCATTATATTGAGACATTTTTCACATCTTTAGCTTCTTCATAGTCTATGACAGGCATGTACTGTTTTCATTTGTCCCTCTCCATCTGGGACATTTAAACTGAAGCTGATTTCCCACTGCCACGTGTTATGACTAACGTATTTCCAAACAAGGCTACTTCTAGATTAAGCATTTTCTCTTTAGAATTGAGTTGCAGGAGTGAAATCTCTGAATATTAGGGTGTACATACATGTAGCTGCAGACACATACACACACACACACACACACACACACACACACACACACACATACACACACCAGAGCTGAGCTGATGGTAGAGAAAAGTTATGTGGATTTATATATATATACACATGAGACAGGATCTTACTATGCCTTGCTATGTGTTCTCCCAGAGGATACAGGTTCAGTTCCCAGTACCCACATGGCAGCTCACAGCTATCCAAACACCAGTTCCAGGGGATCCAGTGCCTCTTCTGACCTCCACAGGTTCACACATGGTACACACATGGTGCCTATGCATACACTCAGGCACACACACACATACACACACACACACACACAGCACAGCAGAATGGATAGAGGGAAAATGCAGGGCATTGGTTTATGGTACTATTTTCCCTTCAGTACATTCCTGAGAAGCCTTCTCATTCAGGCCAGGAAGTGGGGTGCTAGAAAGATCTGGGTAGATTCCCCAACCACAGGCTTCTCACTTCACATTCACCCAGAAGTCTCATGAGACTTCTCTCAGAGGCACACAGTGAAATGTCAGGACTGAGGCAAGACGCCATAGGCTCCCTCAGGACTGAGTCGAGAGGCCATAGGCTCCCTTTGTGTTGATTTGGTTGCATGTCTTAGAGTGCAGTGCTGCTCTGTCAAGGAGACCGGGAGACACAAACCCTCACCTAAGAATTTGTTCTTCTAAAGGAAGCACAGCCACACCCAGTGAGCAACATCTGGCTTAGTTTGCTAGGACAGCCACAGCAAGGTTCCCTAGTCTGGGCTGCCGAAATGACATTACCAACATTACCACACTATCCACATTACCTCCAGGAGATGTGAGCCCAGCGAGTGAAACTGAGATCAAGCCATCATGAGGGCTGAATTGCACTGAGGATGAAATCTGTGGCTTCTCCCTGACCACTTTCTAACTCAACTTAATGACCTTATTAAACCCTCTACATCCAACTACAGTCACATGTTGAGACACTTGTGGGGGGTGGGTTGGGACTTCAACCTGCAGACAGGTAGGGGGGACCATTTGATCCCTAACAAAAGGAATCAAGACAGGCTAAGACCTAGATAAGAAATGTGGTTAATTCCAAGCCAGTGGCTCTACTCTTTCTTTAATGTCACCTAGGGGACTTTAGCAAATAGCTAAACCAGCAGCCCCAGAGGTCGTGGTGTACAGTCTGTGGGAGGCCCTGGCATAGGCTCTATTCTCAGCTCCTTGGCGATTCTAATGTTCATCCAACCTGAGAATCTCATATAATTGAAATCCTATGCAGAGATCTCAGTTGATCTTGTTCTAAACCGCCGTGTTGTCTGCCCAGGACATAATGTGCCCAATCAGCAAGACACCCAGCACCTGGACACTGAGTGCTCCGTTCATGTGCACCCAGCTTGCAGGACCTTTTCGTGCTTTCATCAGAGCACTTTGTCACTATTTAGCTACTATTGGATGCCTAAGATTCAAGGCACTCTATACTAATGACAGTAATGGACTCCCCACCAAATGTCTGTTCCCTGGAACCTATTACCCTGGATTGATTACCCAGGTGTGCTCAGCTTATCAAACCTTAAAAAAAAAAATACATGGGACTAGGGAGGTTTCAAAAGTCACATGCCATTCTAGTCCACTCTTGGTTTCCTGCTTGTGGTTTGAGATGTGAGCTCTCAGCTACTTCTGATGCTGGGCCTGCCCCCTGTTGCCAAAATGCCACAACAAACCCCCTATCCCTCTGGAATCAAAGGCACAAATGCACCTTTCCTTCTATAGGTTGCCTTGGCCAGGCATTTCATCACCACACTCTTTAAGTAACTAAAACAACTGTTTTCCTCACATCCCTTGGCTCATGGCTCCTGCCTCCACAGTCGAGCTAGTGACCAATCTTCAGATTTCCTTTCAGCTTCTGTTCTGGCATACCTCTTCTGACTCTGATTCCTGTGGCTTATGTCCTTGTGATTGCCCCAGGCCCACAGGATAACACAGGATCTTCTCTCCGTTCCTGGGTCCTTAGCTTGATCATTTCTGCACAGTACCTTTTTTCCTACTCATATGTTTTAGGGGCTAGGATGTGGACACAGAGAGGGTCATTCTTCAGGATGTGTGGAAGAAGGCATTCAATGAATTGAGTGGCATCGTTAAATAAAATTCCATCCCACTTGCCCATTTAAACAAACCTTGGTAGGTGGAAAATATGAGTAAAATTTAACCAAAACTAACTTTTAAAAAGCAGTCAGTTCATAATACATCAATTAGAAAAGTTTTTACAGGGGTGTATTTTCAATGGACTTTTATTTTTGAGTAAGTATCCAAATACTCATGTGCTTTTGATCACTATTATCAAGTGAGGCATTGCTCAATTAAAAAGAAATCTTATGGAAAAAATGTAAGCCTTATAACCACAGGAAAAGTATAAAAAATAAATTTTAACTTCTGCTTTTGTTGTAATCATAATCAGCCACAAACTTAAGTATAAAACATGCTGTGTCAGCATGAATTTCTAGAGAGATGGAAGGACATTCGGGTTCAAAAAGAAAATAAGACAATATAAAATTTATGTTAAAGTTACTGGTTCATGTATTTCACAAGAGGTTTGTAGATACCACATTGCTTTGACATCGAAATTTAATTGGGTTTATTTTTAAGGTGTAATAGTTTGTGCCTAAAAGTTCATTCTACTAATTATTTACATTTATGATAAAATCAGGTTGGTAACTTAAAAAAGGAGAGGGGCAAGTTTTCTAAAATCCATTAAAGAGAGGCAAAAGAAAGGCCTGACAGTTACTGCAGATGAGGGGTGATGGGCCAAAGAGCTGAATTTCTTCAACTCCTGGGAAAGGTCCCTCATAATGAAGGATTCTCTTCATCCTTTGGCCAGAGGGTCCCTCAAAATGGCCATATCAGCTACACTGAAAACAAGAAGAGGGGGTGCCCAGACATTCCAATTTCACTTCTCACTCATTTCCTTCCCTATTCTGCCCAGCCAGAGCCACCATGGGCAGTTACCCATGCCCATGACCCTCCCAAGAGTCACTGAGAAGAGGATCTTTAATGACTCCTAATGCTAAGTCATGAACCAAGTGCACTGCACCAAACTACAAGCTTGCCAACTCTGGTGGTAGCACCAGGAAACCAAAGCCGTAAGTCCCCAGCTCATCTCTAAGCCTTTTTTATGGAAGTATTTTAATGAGCATAAGGTAGATTCAATGATTATTCTGAGTAAATAGAGGTGGCTAAAACTCAGAGAGTTTTTGGCAAGGATCGCCTGGCTATCTTCACTGGGATGACTCGTATTCAAAGAGCACACATGCACACACATCCACATCAACAGCAGTAGACTACCCAATTTAAAAATAGAGAAAGGAAATGATGAAAATGTCCCCCAAAGGAGACATACAGGCAGCCTACAAACACTTGAGAAGAAGCTCAATACCATCAATGGCCAGGAAAACATAAGTTACAATCACAATAAAAATATCACTAGGATGGCTATTAATTTAAAAAATGAAAAACAAGTACTGCCCAGGTTGTGGAGAAATTGGAAGTCTTGCATGTTGCTGATAGATATTGCAATGGTTGGTTTGTCAACTTCACACAACCTAGAAATCACCAGGATCCGTGGGCATGTCTGTGATTGCCTTGACTGACTAACTGGTATAGGAAGGACACAGCCTGAAAGTGGATGGCACCATTCCCTGGTTTGGGACCCCGGGTTGTATAGGAATCGAGAGACAGCTGTCTGAGTAATAAGCAAGCATGCATTCATTTTCTGCTTGTCTGCAGGAATGGCCAACAGTTTCAAAGTTCTGCTTGGCTTCTCTGCAATGGTGGACCATAACCCGAAGTTGTGAACTGGATAAACTCGCTCTTTCTTCAAGTTGATTTGTCAGGGCATTTGATCACAGCAACAGACATGAATCTAAAACATGTAAAATTTGTCACAGAATTTAGGGCGGCTCCTCCAATTCTGGCAGATACCCACAACTATTGATACAAGAACATGTAAAAAACGTGAGTGTTGCTGTGATATGAATAATAAATGTCCCCGGTAGTCTCTGGAATTTAAATATTTGGCCTCCAGTTGCTGGTGCAGTTTGGGCAGGGCGAAGGTGTGGCCTTGCTGGAAGAAGTATGTTTCATGGGGTGTGCTTGGAGTGTTTAAGAGACTGGAGCCATTGCTAGTTTGCCTCTGATATGCCTCTCTGCTTGATCATCATGGACCCTTACCCTCTGGAACTGTAAGCCCTGGTCTCAAGAAAGTTTAGGAGGGAAGAGGAAGAAGAATCCTCTGAGATTTTAATTTTGGTCTTAGAAGCAGTTTCAAGGATTCAATGGAGAATGTATGCACCAGCTGCTGCACAAGTTCCCAGCAGTATGCCTCAGATTCATATGTTCGGCTGTATTTGGGTCATATCTCTGGAAGGTAGGTGTAGAAGAATATGCTTGTACTTTTTACAGTTAATGAAACACACACACACAGAGAGAGAGAGAGAGAGAAAGAGAGAGAGAGAAAGAGAGAGAGAGAGAGAGCAGTAAGCCTTCTCCAGCAAGCTAAACATTGCATCAGAGCAGAACCCTGCTCTTCAGCAGATCTATGCAATGACAAGGTTCAACAACAGTAGTTTTTAATCCTGGCCAATTGAAAATCACCTGAAGAGCTTTTAACAAATGCCAATGCCTGACACCACCCACAGAGATTCTAATTTAATTGGCCAGAGCACAGGGAAAACATTTTAGAGCTCACCGGGTGACTTTTATTGGGGTAGACAAATGATGGCCCATGAGCTAAGTAAGTCAGCTGTTACCTGTTTTTATAAATCGAGCATTTTGGGAACACAGCCATCCACATTCATCTAAGTAAACCCCCAGCTGCTCTCGGCCATGATGCCAGAGTGGAGCAGCTGAAGCAGGGACCATATGGCCTGCAAGCCTAGTGTGTTTACTAGTTGGTCCTTCACAGAAAAAGCCACCACCCCCCACCTGAGGCATTGCTCCCATGGAGTATGTAAAACACACAAATGATTGTGCGGCACCACCTGGACCCTCTGGCTCCAGCTCATCAGGACTGAAGCTACAGCATGAGTTCTTTGCAAGCCCCCCACCAGCTTTTCCTGAAAGCTTCCAGTTCTGAAGCACTGCTATTGACACACTGCAGTGATGAAATACCCAAAGTAGCCGACAGCGCTGATAGAGGGCCAGCTGTCCCAGAGAATCTGAAGGACGTCTAAACTCATAGTCCTAGCAACCACCCTTCTATCAGGAGCTTGGAGTCTGTGGGTATTTAGTCATTGATGCCCTAAACCAAGCAGCCTCCAAGAGCAAACAAATGGGTAGGGAACACCTAGAAGCTCAAGTGAGGCCATTTACACCCTGTGTTAGTCAGAGTTCTCTAGTCAGAGAACTTATGGAATGAATATCTATCTATCTATCTATCTATCTATCTATCTATCTATCTATCTATCTATCTATGTGTGTGTATATGTATACATATATATTCACATATATATATGTACACATATATACTATCTTATCTATGTGTATGTATACATATATACACACACATATATATGTACATATATAAACATGTGTGTATATAAATGTATGAAATTTATTGGAATGTCTAACGGGCTGCAGCCCATCTAATACAACAATAGCTAGCTGTGAGTGGAGAATCCAAGAATCTAGTAGTTTCTTAGTCCCACCAGGCTGGATCTCACAGCCGGTCTTCTGTATGTGCTGGAATCCCAAAGAAGTAGACTCCAATGCCAGTGTAAGAATGGATGTGCCAGTGCAGAAGGTGTGGCCCAGATTAAAGGCGTGTCTTCCCCCCTCAGGATCTGGATCAAAAGCCTGGTGTCTTCCTGCCTTAAATGTCCAGACTATAAGTGGATTCACCTACTTCAAACTAAGCAGGAAAATCTTTCACTGGTGTGCCCTCATTTCTGGATCATTGTAGTTTATTCGGGATGTGGTCAAGTTGACAACCAAGAATAGCCATCACAGTTATCACAGTTCCTTGGTTAAAAATGACATGTGCATGTGCGGGTAGAGGCCAGAGGTCAACTTTGGGTGTTGTTCTTCATGAACCATCCCTTTCACTTTTTGTGACAGGGTCTCTCATACATGGGGTTTACCAGGTCTGTGAGGTTGGTCAAAGAGCCCCAGAAGCCCTCTTGTCCCTGTATCTCCAATATTGGGATTACACCCAGTACTTGGATTATACCCCAATACATGGCACTACACACAGTTACGAACATGAGTCTGGTGATCAGACTCAGGTCCTTGAGCTTGTAGGACAAGCACTTTACTGGCTGAGCTATCTCCCCAGTTCCCAAGACTCAGCATTTTGAAGAGACAAGACCAACTGGTCACCAGAGTTCACACTGGGGTGGTGAAAGCTAAGTGACTTTGATGGATGTCAACTGCAAGCCAACAAGAGAGTTGGCTCTGCCCCAGAGCACATGTGGCTGCCACTTAAACAACTTTGTTCTGCAAGGGTTCTGAAGTGAATCTGCAGGGGGCCTGTAGAGCATTGAGGGTCACTTAGCAAAAGAGAAAGCCAGTCTGAGAGGTTTTCTGAGTTAGCGCCAGAGACACCTAGCTAGCTAGTAGAGGACCTCTCAGGATGGGCATCACCATCTTGTTTCCAGAAAAAAAAAAAAAAAAACAGAAATCTGATCCTCACTCTCAAGGATAAGACACAAAGAAATTTAGAGAAAAAGGAGGCTGTATGTCCTGGTGGAGAGACAGAGAACATGGAACCAAACCACTGCCCACAGACAAGGTGCACCATAGTTATCTGCAGGTATGCTAGGAAGATGACTGATTGGTCCTGAGGATGGAGACTGCCTGCTATCACCAAGGAGGGACTCATCCATGTTCTTCAATGACGATGAAGAATGAGGGCTACATTGATACTGGCTTCCAAACCTTGGCTGCACTCTAGGACTACTGGAAGGATTTTAAGATTCCCAAAGACCAGGCCCATGCTATTTTAGCCAGAATTCCCAAGTCTACCAGGAGCCATCAAAAATTGTTGACACCCCAGAAATGAACCCACGCACCTATGGTCACTTAATCTTTGACAAAGGAGCTAAAACCATGCGGTAGAAAAAAGACAGTATTTTCAACAGATGGTGCTGGCTCAACTGGCGGTTAACATGTAGAAAAATGCTAATCGATCCATTCCT
>NW_022196912.1:114038402-114045194 GCF_008632895.1 Mastomys coucha | reverse complement strand
GGAGGGGAAACTGGGAAAGGAGAAATTTACATGTAAATAAAGAAAATATCTAATAAAAAAAAAGAATTGTTGACATTCCACTGGTGATGCCAACATGCAGCAGGGTCTGTGGGCTCTCAACTACACCTTTGGAAGTCAGGGAAGGCTGGTTTGAAGCAATGAGCGATGAAAAGCTGACTGGGCAAACATATCAAGAGGTCTGACCATTTAGGAAGCCTTTGGAAATTAACCGGCCCAACCAATGGACTCCATGGAGCACAGAGGCAGGTATTAAGCACAATGGATGCTTTTGGTTTTGATATAGGACATTTTGGACCTGCTATATTTTAGGAAATATTTTTTCAATCTACAGAAAAGTTGCTCAGCTATATAGAACATTCCCAAGCATCCCTCTCCCAATCTAATGTCAAAATCTCATACTACCACGGCACAGTTGATAAAACTGAAACCCAAAACGAAACATTAGATTTCACCCTTATGAGCATCAGCATCACTTCCCTGCTCAGGACCAAACCTAAGATGGTCCATTGCGTTTAGTCAAAATATTACCCACCATTTTCAAATCTGATTTGTTCTTCTGTCTTTATGAATATGTATGTTCATCTAAATTCGACCAACGCTGAAGAAAGCTTATTGAAAACAATATTCTCTTTAGTGAATCCCAGCGCAAGCGACTTGAGTTGAAACAAGAATCCCATTCTGTCCAGGTAAACATTTACAAGACCATTGGAAATATGTGTTTTCTGATGGCCCCCTCCCACAGGGTGAGAACACAGGCTGGTCAGGACAATTCGCATTTTCTTTGACAACAGTTCTACCACCCATATTCCCTTGAGTGACCTGGGAGGCACTGGAGGCCTGGATCTGACATCAAGACACTAAGGGTGGCCCAGAGACTCACTTGTGTCTTGGCAAGCCAACTACAATTTGCAAAGGCCATTCATTTGAGGACAATGCAGTATTTATTTTTCCAGGTAGTGGGTTCTCATGAGAAAGTACATGGAAGCTCACTGCCAAAACTTAAGGAAAGTGACTTTACTATTGTGACTCAGCCATCTGAGGCAGGAGTGCCACAGTGTGGGAGAAGGACATTTGCACCCAGAGGCAGAGAGACTCAACACCCCCAAATGACCTTTCCTGAAGACATACAGATCAAACTCTCTTAGCTTGCTCCTGAGACAACAAAAAGGGCCAGTTCTCTGTGTCCCTCAACTGTCCTCTGCTGCTGTTAGATTATATGAAATCAATAGAAAAAGGACACAGCTGGGAGAGAAAAAGTAATCGGGCTCAAGTAGCTTCAAGTAAGACTCTAGCCTTCCCTGGGCTAATTGACAACATCTGTTAAAGCCACAGAATGGAGGGCTTTTTGGCCATGTGGATGTGAAAGGTAACATATGCTCAGAGAAAAGAGAATAAACAAATAGCTTGGACATCTATGTACCCACTATCCATGAAGGCATACACAAGCTCCAGAACGTCAGTGGAGTGACTGACTCCCCAGCTTGGTCGGACATTCCAGGTTGTCACCTGAGTTTTGAATGAAGCAGCATGTGGTGGTTTGAGTGGGAGTGGGTAGGTGGGTGGAGGAACACTGTCACAGAAGCAGGGGGAGGGAGGATGTGATAGAGTGTTTCTGGGAGGGAGGGAAACCAAGACAAGGGATAACATTTGAAATGTAAATAAAGAAAATATCCAATAAAAAAGACCCCCTTCGACATCTCCCATAGAGTCATACATAGAATGCTTGATCACCAGGGAGTGGCCCTATTAGGAGGTGTGGCTTTGTTGGGCTTGTAGCTTTGTTGGAGGAAGTCTGTCAGTGGAAGTAGGCTTTGAGGTTTCTAGTGGCTCTCTCCTTCTTGCTGCTGTGGATCCGGATGTAGCACCCTCAGCCTCTCCAGCCCCATGCCTGCCTGTGTGACACCATATTTCCCTCCACACTGATAATGAACTAAAGCTCTGAAATTGTAAGCAAGCACCAATTAAATGCTTTGTTTTTAGAAGAGTTGCTATGGTCATGGTGTCTCCTCACAGCAAAAGAACACTAAGACAGAAAAATAGGACTTTGTTCCTCACAGATCCTTAAGATTATGGGGGTTCCTGGCTTTTGTGAGATTGGGACAATGCTCAGGATGATGAGCACTGAGATACATATATACATCGAGGCCCAGCAGTGTGTATTTTTGACAAACACCCAGAGGAAGTGGGAGAAGGGAAGGGGGGAAAGTGGAGGAGGGAGGGGGGAGCAAGAGGGGGAGAGAGGGAAGAAAGGGAGGGGGAGAGAGGGAAGAAAGGGAGGGGGAGAGAGGGAAAGGGGGAAGAGGGAAAGAGAGAGAGAGGAAGAGAGGGAAAGAGGGAGGGGGAGAGAAAGAGAGGAGAGGAGAGGAGAATGGAGAGAGGAGAAAGGAGAGAGGGGGGAGGGAAGAGAGGACAGAGACAGACAGAGACAGAGGCAGAGAGAGACAGAGAAAGAGACCGAGAGAGAGATGAATCCTTAGAATTTGGCTCAGGAGACATTTGTGGGACTTTCTGTAACTCAAGGAATGGTCCCAGATTATCAGCAGTAGTATCACCTGGAATGTGGGGTCATTGCTGCCTACCCCCAGGTCCCCAACTTGAAGCATTTTATATGATTCCTTAGGTTGCTTGCACACATACCTCTCAGTTTGCTGAAGACAGAGTTCTCAGTAGGAACTGCACTGCCCTCAGTAGGGACCACACTGCCCCCACACAACACTAAGGAAATTTATCTGTCAGGTGTTTGGGTTGTCATAATGATTTAGCTTTTAGTGGCCAGAAGCCAGGGATTTGAGGTTTCCAGGACATTAAAGAATTAACTTGCCAGGCAATGGTGGCACACACCTTTAATCCCAGCACTTGGGAAGCAGGGGCAGGTAGATTTCTGAGTTCGAGACCAGCCTGGTCTACAGAGTGAGTTCCAGGACAGCCAGGGCTATACAGAGAAACCCTGCCTGGAAAAACCAAAAAAAAAAAAAAAAAAAAAAAAAAAAAAAAAAAAAAAAAAAAAAAAAGATTAACTTGCATTGTGAATGATTTCTAGAAGTCTGACTGGGTTTTGCAGCATACAGAAATCCTGTATACATTGATCTGAGCCTACCTACTTCTTGTTTTACAAATAAACACTTCCTTAATACACAATACATACATACATATATATATATATATATATATATATATATATATATATATATATATATATATATATATATGTATTGGCATTTTCAGGAAGGCAGCTGGCAGGGATAGTCAACATTTCTCGGTGCCTTTCTGTTTCCAGGGCTTCCATTTGCTGAAGAATCATCCAACCTCTAACAATATCTGAGAAAAATGTCTGTATTGAACATACACAGAACTTCCTTCTCATCATTACTTTCTAAGTAACACAAGTTGGTAGCCACACACCTGCCATGGTCACAGGACACTGGAGATGATATAATGCATATGGCATAATGTGTGGAGGTTGAGTGTGATTACAGCAGCATTTCATATGGGGAACTTGGGCATCCTTAGCTTTTAGTATCCCTTGGGGTCCTGGAACCAGCATCCCATGGACCCTGAAGGATAACTGTGAAGTATGGCAAGGGCTGCGTACCGGGGGCAGCAGGAATGGCTCAGAGGTAAAGTATACTTTGCTTTCTGAGTACCAGAGTTTGACAACATCCACATCAGGTGGCTTCTGACTGCTTTTGAACCCAGCTCCAGGGGATCCGATGCCTCTGACCTTTACAGGAAATTGTACTCATATGTGTATGTGCGTGTCCCTACACAAGGGATCACATAATTAAAAAAAAACTTTTATAAAAAGAGGTGCGTGCCCAGCCGGGCAGTTTCAAGGCTAATGGGGCAGTGGTGAGCGCAGCCATATTCATGGATAATCCAGCTCCTGACAATCATTCACCATGCAGATCTTAGCTTCACTAAGGCCAGATGTTAGCAGTAATATGTTAAATCCATAGTGTCTTATTGTAAAATGTTTTATGTTGTCTCATCGATGCAAGCAAGGCAATATGCTATCCTTTGGAATTATATATCCAAGTAGTTTGTTTAATCTGAAGTTGTCATTCAGGATAATATTTTATTCATAAATATTCATCCTGTATGTGACTGTTAATATAGATTGTCAACAAGATAGGAACTACAATCACCCAGGAGACAAGCCTGTAGGCATATTTGTGAGGGTTTACCTATTAGGTGAACCCATGGGCAGGATGTGAGGGATTATGTTAACTAGGTTAATTGAGGTGTGGAAGACCCACCCTAAATGTCAGCTGTGCCATTCCTGAGCTTGTGTTCCGGATTCCATAAGAAGAAGAATTCCAGCTGAGCACCCACATCCATCTCTCTCCCCGTCAGGATCACAATGTGATGTGATCCACAGCTTCCAGCTCCTACTGGCCTGACCTTCCCTCAGAGACCAACACCTCACACTGTAAGCCACACACAATCCCGTTCTTCCTTAAAGTTGCTTTGCCAAGTGTTGTGTTGCAGCAGCGATACAATGAATATGACACTTCCCAAGGAACATTTCTACCCATCAATGAGCTTGTTAGATATGACAGGGATTGAGAAGAAATACTCTGATCAAATCGATGGGACCCCAGGGAGATGGGTGCTTAAAGCTGCAGGAGCAGTGAAGACCCACAGATCAGACCGGATCTCCATGGAGCCACCTGCAGCTGGTGCTTGGCCTCCCAGCCCCAGCACTGCCAGCCCAGCCTGGCCTCCCAGCCCCCGCCCCGCCAGCCCAACCTGGCTTGCTCTGGAGAGTTCTTTACTTCTTTGTTCCACTCTTGCCAAGACCTGGACAGTTAGACAGTGATTTGTAAATCCACACAGCCTAACAAGAAAGCACAAAACCTTTGCTTGACTCTCTCATTATATTTAACTCAGGATCTTTTCCTTGCAGAATCAGAAATTACAAAATAAACAGAGCCTTTATTCCCAGCTCTCTGTGGACACAAATTACTGCTTGTCCTTGTCTTTTCAGAGTTTGATTCGAGGGCCTTTAAGGAAATGGCAAGAAAAATAATAATTTCCTTGACTCTAGAATGTGTGGGTTCTGCATGTAACAAGCCAGAGGCTGGCTCTCTAACGTGTCAGTAGCACTAACGCCTTCAGTGATGGGGATTCAAGGTGCGTGGTGACTGATGACACACCCTCACTGTCCCCACAAACTAGAGTTATGCACGTGGGTTGTTCAGATGTTGGCTGTACAGCCACTTGTTTTATCCTGCACGTGAAAGGGTGACCCTCCCCATCTTCGCTCGAGCAGCCATACTTCCCAAGAAGGGCAGTTGAACAAGGCAGGGCTGCTGGGTGTGGAGGAAAGAGGATCTCTCACATCTTCATGTGAAGGGTGGTGCCATTTCTGAAAGAGCTCAAAGAAAAAGTTCAAAGAGGCAGAAGGGAGAAGCAACTGGTAGAATTAGGAGACAATACTGTGAGTGGGGAAATGGTAGTGCTGAGCATGCTGGGAGTGCAGGAAGGCCTAGTGCTGCCCTCTAACTTGTAAACAGCATCACAGAGCTGAAGCAGTCAGCCCCAAATTCAAGACAATGGCATCTCACCAAGGAGGGGCTTCCTGGGGGCTCTCCTATCTCCCTTCCTCACCTATGTATCGGGTAGGGTGGAACTTCCCTTGGACCTAACTTGGCCATACCATGAGGACATGTGGGCTGGCAGAACATCACAGAGATGTCAACCTTGGAAGACATGTCTAGAATTCAGATGATCACACAAAGGCTTCCAAAAATGAACAAAGATCATGTTATCAAGCAAGTCACAGGAGTTCCCAAACATGGGAGCCTGTGTTGTAACATGCAGGACTTCCCAAACATGGGCGCCTGTGTTGTAACACGCAGGACTTCCCAAATATGGGCTCCTGTGTTGTAATACACAGGCTGTGCCTCACTGCCATCTGGTTGCTTGCTGTGCCAAGAGAGGAGGCCATCTTCAGAGAATTTGTGCTTTCAGTAAGGTTTCTAGAAACTCAGAGAATAGCCTATAAAGCAGTACTTTTTATACAATATAAAAAATAATGAATGCTATTGCAGTCTAGAAAAAGAAAAAGCCCAAAGAGAAAACTGAGGACTAATTCATCCCCTGATGCCAAAAGGAACATAGCAATATATAGTCAAAAGACATATAGAGAAGACATCCAGGCTTTTATCGAGATGCCCTTGAAGAGAGACAAGATTAGGGGGCTGAGCCAAGAAGGGGGAAATTGATGTGGAAAGAAAATTGAGCCGACGAATGAGGTTTTCGAGCTGACAGAGAGGGAAAGGATCAGGAAAGAGGAGGTAAGGCTGATGTACACTCAAGAGAGGCTGACCTTGCTGACAAAATCAGGGCCAGGTGCAGATGGGTCTTCAGAAGTCCAGAGGCCAACCTGAAACAACTGGAGAGGAGTGGAGTTAATGGAGTCTGGAGTCTGTCCAGCCAGGCTTGCCTCCTGTCCTTTCTACTGGGAAGTCCTGTATGTGCAGGATTCTTCTTCCATATTTCTAAGCTTTAACTTTCATATTCATAATTGAAAATCCTCTATTCAATGAAAAAGCTATATGCTAGACCTGGCCTACAAGGAATTCTCCGCATGCTGGCTGTGTTTAACGCTGCTCCCGTGTCACGGCTGGCTGTTTCCACCCTAGCCAGAATCACCACAACCCCTATTCTCCCCAAAATATCCACTTAAAAGATAGTGCTCCTCAGGGGAAAACTTCATGAAGAGAACGCCAATAGCTTCTGCTCTAAGATCAAGAATTGACAAATGGG
>NW_022196912.1:113998963-114037027 GCF_008632895.1 Mastomys coucha | reverse complement strand
TTTTTTGGAGGGGAAACTGGGAATGGAGAAATTGGCATGTAAATAAAGAAAATATCTAAAATAAAAAATAAAAAAAAAAAGATGGTGCTCCTGAAACAGGGATAGTCACTGGTCAAATAGCTGGCTTTGCTACGTGAGGACAAGACACCCTCATTGGCATTGTTAGTGTAAGATGATGTTTCAGAGAGGGGAGAAGGAGGGAGAGGGAGGGAGAAAGAGAGAGGAGAGATAGATTGTGGTTTGGATGTGAGTGTCGTCTGTAAGCTCGCATGTGTGGACACTTGGTTCCTAGCTGGCAATGCTATCGGGATGGTTGTGGAACCCTGAAGAGGTGGAGCCTTGCTGGGAGAAGTGGATCACTGGGCTTCAGTGAAGTTGTACAGCCAACCCTCACTGACTGTATATTCACTTCTTCCCAACTAGATGCCATGTGATCAGCAGCTTCCTGTCTCTGCTACCAGGCCTTTTCTGCCACGATAGACTGTATCCCTTCAAATGGTACTCCAGAACAAATCTTTTCTTTGTGTTCTCTCCTTCCAGCACGAGGATTCTGGAGATTGAACTCAGGTCATCGGGCCCGGCAGCAAGCACCTTTATTGGCTGACCCTGGCCTTTTGGATGTTTCTTGTTAAGTGTTTTGGAATAAGTGACTGATTGAGACATGCTGGGACATCTGACCAAGACTTCAGACAGTGTCTTGCAGCCATTTGTCCTGGGACTAAAGAGCAAACATGTGATGACATGCATTGAGACAGGGCTCTAATGCTGCATCTGTGCTGTTTTCTTTCCTCTTTATGGCTACTCTGATATTACTGTTACCAACTCCATGTTGCAGATGGAGAAACAGGTACGAGAGAGCAAAGAGCCTTGCATGGGTACTTCTCTCTACATGCCAGGGCCACTTAGCCAAAAGAACAAAGAGGCATCTGCGATGTGGGGGAAGGGGTGTCAAATATCAAAATCTCAGTAGCAAACAGAATTTTAGAAGGGTAGTATCCTTTTAAATATTTTTCAAAATCATTTTACTATTTCATGCAGATCATCAGAGCTATAAAAATCATCACTACAGAACTGACAGAATTACTCTTTTCCTTTGTGTGATCCACTGTTCTGCATTCTGAGACCACCTGCCTAATATCCTTGGGGCTGAATAGGTTTTGGGGGTCTATTTGTTTAGGTAAGCAATCCTCTCTCCAGAAGAAAGGTCATCATGCCCAGTCAGAAAGTGGCTTGTTCAAAGGCAAATTTCATTTTGTGAAGTCAGCTTCCAATTTTATTTTTATCAGGGCCAACATTGATGTGATGAGAGAATTGGCCAAATGACAGAAATGTAATAGAGATCCCTGGCACGGATCATGGAGTTTCTTGGGTGAGGAAATGGACTCATTTCTTCGGAACAGGCTTCCTACATTGCAGTATTATTCAGTCGTTCTGAATGGATCCAGTCCTTGGCTCCCCACATAGATGATCTATGCTCTGAGCTACAAAGTGAGATGAACTCCAAAGAGAAATGTATTGTTGACCCTTAAGTACTAACATAGACTGTGCAAGGTGACTTTAGTATCCGGCTCGGAAGGGAAGAGAAACTTGAGTTGCTAAAGGAACAGCAGCTGGAGAGGGATTCGGAACAGCAGGGTTAGCCAGATATCCGTCCTACAAGGAGCAGAAATGTTGCGTGCGTGCGTGTGTGTGTGTGTGTGTGTGTGTGTGTGTGTGTGTGTATGTTGTGGGAATATTTTAAAAAAAAAAATTCGTCCACCCTGCAAACTCTCTTTCCCGCCAACAACGTTCTAGTGACGTACAACGTTCTAGTGCTGTGCCAGTATGTGTACCATCTGGCCACAACACTAAGTCCCAGCAGGTTCTTGTTATTTTCTCCCAGCTAGCAGCAACATCTCCCTCACATGCAACTCTTTACACACCCCCACAACCATTCATCTAATGCCTAGAACCTGGTAAAGCATGACTATTAAGGCTTAATTATCTAATCAGGTTTATATAATAATAAGATCACAATTACAAAATGCCAATTGGTTTATCTAATAATAAGATCACGATCACAAGATGCCAATACAATAATTTCAGTGCCAAATGATAAAGACAAATTTTAACCCAATTAATTTAACCTTGTAAAAACCTTAGCCTGGTTATAACCACAAGGGGTCTGAATGGTCATCTACCTCTGACTCCATGATGAAGCTCCCCGCCCCCCTTCCTGCTCTCTGTCCTTTTTATCTTCTCAACTTCTAGCTCCACCTCTCTATTCCTGTCCAATCACAGGGCTGTGATTGGACAGAGAAAATGTTGCAACATGTATGTCTAAAGCAGTACTCGGCTTGGGGCTGCTGATACCATTCGCCTCCCCTGGAGGGGAAATCCCACTTGTTTGCTAAGAGAAAACGTACAGTTCTATGACTTTCTCCTTCAGGCACATGTTCAGAACCCTTCTGAATAATTATACAAGTGTGCCGCCCACTTCTAGTCTATGTACCCACTGTGTGGCGAGGCTTTTCACCCTGTGGGCATGCTGCTTCTGTTACACAGGGTTACCTCTGCTCTGTGATAGCCATGGCCTTGTCTAGAGCCCATAGAACTTAGCTCCACAAACAGTTGCCTCTAACGCCCAGTGCTGTCCACTGGACCTGATCCTTCTTCTTTCTAATAACTTACCGTGTAGACACATCAACCCCCAGTTTCCTGAAACTCAACTTATTAATATTTTTATTTTTGAAATGTTCATACTCATTGTTTATGAAAAGAAACCCATTAACAAGAAACCTAATGCCTCAGAGATTTATTTAGGCAACTAACCAAGCCACTGAGAGAGTGACTTGAACAGGGGAGGAGACAGATCCATGCCTGTCCCCCTCTACACCTGCTGTTGTTCACAGTAAGTGGCAGTGTAGCACTGGGAACATTCCTCATGGTCAACTGGGCTGGAAACCCCTTCTTGCCGAGGGAGAACACAATGTAGCATTGCTAACATAGCTTAGAGACATCCTCCTGCAGTTATGCTGAAGGCCTGCAGATAGGCTTTTAAACAAACAGGGACATATAAAAAGTTGTGTCACTTAGGGGTTTTATTTAAGTTCTATTTTTTTAAATTTAAGTTCAAAGATAAATACAAAATTGTTTTCTAAAGGTTTGAAGTGGACCCCTCAATGAATGAGAAACCCCAAAGTGGCTTTTCTGACTGTCAGGAAGTCTCTGTGATGTGGCCATGTGGACCTTTAGCCTCAGAAATCACATCTTTAATGTGCTATATAAACTGTAGTACTTTAAAATTCTAATTTAACCTTATCCTAAGCAATGGGAGCCAATAAGATACTGAACATGGACTCATGAGATGGCTCACTGGGTAAAACTGCCTGCTACAAAACTTGCTGACCTCTGTTGGATCTCTGGAACCCATGAAGGGGAAAACTGACTCCACCAAGTTGCCCTCTGACCCTCACACATGAGCCACTGCACACATGTGCCCCCTTCATACACACACATGCACATAATAATCAAAATAACAAAGGTAAACATTTAGCAAAAGAAATCACAGAATCCTTCTGTGTATCACTTAAACAAATTAACAATGAAAACAAAGGACACGGAATTAACCATTTAAATAAGTGTGCTGCTTTTTATGTGCTGTGATGAATATCTAGATCCTCTGAGTTCATATTCCATTTTTAAATTAAAAAAAAATATATGTGGATGTATGTGTGCCTACCTATCTGTGTATGCGCCATGTGGGTGCAGGTAACTGTGGAGGCCAGAAAGGGGCATCAGAAAATGGAAGGGGGCAAATCTTGAAAATGGATTTTCAGGTGACTGAGAGATGCCATATGGGAACTGAACCCAGATCCTCTGCAAGAATAGCAAGTGCTCTTAACTACTGAACAGTCTCCCCACCCCCTGAATTTGTATTTTTAAAAGCTTTTGGAACCCTTAGGTTAGTTACTCATACAGAGAGCGGGAGAGAGACTGAAAATGATAAGGAGGGTCAGAGAGAGACCTAGAGGGTCATCTCTGCTGGTACAATCCACTGATGTGTCTTCTGGGGTGGAGGGGAGGTCCTGAGAGAGCCGGATGACTTCCTCCTAAATCTGAATCTGTATTTCAGAGTTGCATTTTATCTTTGACCTTTGGATACTGTTTATGCTCAATGCCAGTGGATAACAAATGGTTGTGAAATGCATGGTGGGTTCCTATACTCTAGTCTTCTCCCTAAAGGGCATTTTAAAAATTAATACTTTTTAAAAATCAGCATACAAAGTACTAGGTTTCATTATGGCATAAAATTGTTTTAAATAAGAAATATATTTAATATTTTTTTTGTTGATTCTCCCCTTGTCTGGTTTGAATGGGCCTGTCCATCCTAGGCTCAGATATGAGAACATTTGGTCCTCAGCACGTGGCACTTTTTGGGAGGTTGAGGAGGTGTGGCCTTGTTGGAGGAAGTATGTCTGTCACTTGGGGATGGCTTTGAGAGTTAAAACTTTGAAACCACATCTAGTGGCTTTGCTTTCTCTCCTCCCGCCTTGTGTTGAAGGATGTGAGCTCTCAGCTTGTTGGTGTGCCTCCTGGACATGATGGCCTCTCATCCCCTTGGAACTGAGAGTTTACTTCAGATAAACTCTTCTTATGTTGCCTTAGTTGTTTTTTTTTTTATCACAGATTAAAGAAAAGTAACCCATATACCTCTCTGTGTCCTTATACCCTTCCACAGGCAGTATCTCCTTTCTTCATGCTTCTTCATGTCATGTGTGTTAGATCACTTCCCCTCCCATCCTCATCACCTCTTTTTCTCCTCTTGTGGTCCCTTACTTCTTTTATATTCTCTATGTGCGCACGTGCGTGCGCGCGCACACACACACACACACACACACACACACTGAAAGCTAGGGTCTACATATGACAGAGAACCTGTGATACTGTTATTCTGAGTTTAGGGCACCTTGCCTAAAATAGTATTTTATAGATGTATGCACTTTTCTGCGCCTAAAATAATTCTTTACATGTATATGCACTTTTCTACAAATTTCACTTTTCTTTTATAGCTAAATAAATTTTCATTATGTATACATACCATATTTTCATTATCTAGTTACTTGTTGGTGGAATTTTATTTAGTTATAAATAGTTCTTAGCTACTGTGAATGTATACGAGTAAACACAGATGTGCAGATGTTTTTGTAGTACAATACAGACTCTGAAGGGGAAATTTTGGTGTGATTGTTTTTACTTCCAGTGTAATTATACTGGTGTGTTGTAGGTAATGGACATACACACTCAGAATCCGTGAACCTTCTTGCTGCAACGCAGTAGCACTCAGAATATTCTCCATCGAGGATGGGGATGGGGCTTGTGACTACTGATCAAAGGTTGAGTATACTGGGAAAGCAGTCTCTGGGTATATAGGAAGTAAGACATACTAAGAGGTACAACATAGAAGATAAGATTTGAGAGTATGGCCCTGTTTCCACCCACAGGGATCACTTGATTTGACAAGGTATAAACAGCTGACATACATCTGCTCATCAGATCCCCCCAAGAACTAGACTTGGGACAAAGAAACAGTAGGCGATTATTGTTAGTTGTATCAACTGAGGAGATAGCACACTAGTGTCTGAGGCATGGCCATCAGCAGCCTGCTGTGAGGAGAATCAGAAAACAGAAGCCAAAAGGAAGAGTCAAAAATATGTCAGGCATGGGCAGAGAGCAGAAGGAAGGCTGAGGGGGGAAGGCTGTTGATTTCTGCTTGGTCTCTACCTGGTTTAGGATTCCCATGAGGCTCACCCATGCTCCTGCCCCACAGTTCCATGTGCCCTTAAAGTGATTTCATGATTTGTTTTGAGCCAATCCAAGTGAGCTCCTGAAACGTGCCAGCAAAAGCGGCCCTGCTGGAGGCAATGCAGAGACCACAGCCATTTTCTGACAATACAACTGTTCCTGTCTTTGCACAGGAAGCCTTAAATTTTGCAAGGTCAGAACTACACAGAGAAACCCTGTTTTGAAAAACCAAAAACTAACCAAACAACGAACCACATGAATCTAGGCAAAACTATAGTCCCCTCAAGAGTCCTCAGTGATGAAGGATTTCACACTTAGATATTGGAGACATTAAATAATGCCATGGTGCACACCTAATGGGAGGTGGGGGGATGAGTAAGTCCCATCAACTGACACGAGATGAGACACTGTCAGGTTAAGAAGCAGGAAAAGGAAGCAAGGTAATCAAGCCTTCTCTGTTCTGGTGCTTCTCTGATTGATGGTAAGAAAGAGAATTATCTTTATTATGAAGATAAGAAACCTCTCACTGTCTTCACCTGCAGTTCAACTGAGTGACCACTGTGGTCCCATTACTGTGGCTGTCACAGGAAAGGGACTCCTAGGGAAGTCATACCATCTGTCACTGGTGGTAGGCAGATGTCAAGCTCTGCCTGGGGTGTCCCCCCACACACCAGCAAACCCTGTTCCAACCCCTTACTCCTAGATCTTCTGTGGAAGTACTCTACCCCACCAAGAATAGGACATTTAAATGTCTAACACGTTATGGATCCCTCAGTAATCATAAAGAATGATATTGATATTCATTGTCCAACCCCTGCGTGATGTTAGTGACTCTGGGCATTCTACATTTCAGGCTAGAGATCAGTCTTCCCCCTCCCCTGACACTCGAGCATTTTCCAAAGTCAACATGGATGTTGTCCAAGGAGGCCTCAGAGATGCTATTTTTTTCTCCTGCCATGATCTGTCATCTGTTCACTGTACAGGATTTGATGCGTTCTTAATTACTGTGCTGAGTTTCCTCTAAACCTGTCACTTTGCACCATTTCCAGTCAGTGGGTCTTAATATCCCTAGAGGGAAATCTTTAGCCTGCCACACAGTTCACAAGTTTCTGGATGAGTCTCATTAATTAAATACCCTAAGTAGACATGGCGCTTGTGCCTACTGGTTTGGATGACCAGGAGGAAAACAACCAAAAATGGAATAAAATTTCCATGTATCTTATCAGGAGAGTCCCACTGGTTCCATGATTCAACAGGGAGGAGCAATTAGAAACAGCTTCCCGCCGGGCGGTGGTGGCGCACGCCTTTAATCCCAGCACTTGGGAGGCAGAGGCAGGCGGATTTCTGAGTTCGAGGCCAGCCTGGTCTACAGAGTGAGTTCCAGGACAGCCAGGGCTATACAGAGAAACCCTGTCTCGAAAAAAAAAACCAAAAAAAAAAAAAAAAGAAACAGCTTCCCATGGAGGCTTGCTGGGCAACCCTTTCTTGAGTTTTTTATCTAAAGTCAGGCAATGAGATTGCTTTTTTGTTTCTATTTCAAATTTAGTGCTTAAACCAAGAGACAAGAAAGAAGCTAAATACAGAGATGAATGGCAGGTGATACTCAGCCATGAGCAGAACCATGGGATGCAGTGAGCTGCTCCAAGGGAGCATCTGCAGTCTCTCTTCAGGGAGTGGTTAGCTTGTGCAAATGTAGACCCTGTGTGGCCAGATCTCCCATTTTTTTTTCCCTAGGGAAATTGGAAGAAGGGTTTTTATCTGAAATTGATTTTTTTTTTTTTTAAGTTTAGCACATAGACAAGCACATACTGAGGCTCCTGGGAGTTGATGGAACTCATTCCACTGGATCTCCTTTCTGCCATCAGAGGCTTCACTTGAAATATTTACATCAATCATAAGAACAGGCAACTGCTTTCATCAGCCATACTCAATTTTCCTTTGAGATAGTTGTTAAGCATTTGCCAATTTGTCATCATCAGTGAGCCAGATAACACAAATGGTGGTTGGTTATAGTTACTCTTTAAAATATAAAATGAGAAGTATTATTAGATACCCACAGAAGAGAGTGGTATAGTCACAAATAGAGATTTGCAACAGAGAGTCCCTGTGACGCTAAAGCCATAGGCGAGGTGGTGGTTGGAAGGTCTCTATCACAGCTGAGGATGAAAGGTGAAGCCTAGGGGTGATCTTTGGTCTCCCGCACCACAGAGAGTGCTCTGTAGTCAGAGCATGTGTGAATGGCACTGTTTCCCTAACTTCTCTGAAGCCTGTGGCCATTCACACCCCCAATGGAGACTCCAAGAGTCTAGAGCAATCTCTGAACCATCAGAAGAGGAGAGTACGTTGACTCAGTTGAAAAACACGCATGCTCCCAATGTTTTTCCAACTGTTACAAGGCAGTAACCACACATGGCAGCCATGGTGGTGTGACAGTTTCCCTCTTCCTCTTCATACCGAGTCCACCTTAGTCTGGGTTTCGATTCCTATTTCTGTGACAGGGAGCCTCTCTCTGGCAACCAGGGCAGACCTGTCAGATGGGTTTTGTTTTTAAGCAAATGAAACAAAATGTGCAGGGTGAACTAAGCCACCATCCAAAGGCACGATTCTAGAACTATGGAACAAATAGATAATACACTATATGTGCCTCATTATTAAAAACACAGGAAGACAGGTCGATCTAATACTGTCCATGGGCTTGAAGTGGTGGTGAACATGGGTGAAGGATTTCCTGACACAGCTGTAAAGTGAATGGAACAGGTCTGTCATTTCTGCAGGTGACAAAATAACAGCTATCACCAATCCTACCAGCCAAATTGTCTCTATATTCATTACTGAAGGCTAGCAACCATAGAGAGAGGGGTGATATTCCCATCCAAACTCACACGGGCCTTGACCTCTATCCTTAAAGGAAAAGCCCCTAGAGTAAAGTTGATCATATTGTAGGGGTTCAATAGATTCCAGCTGAACCAACAGAAATTTATATTTGACAGGAGATAGAGACAAGAAGGGAGAACTGCCCCCATTCCTCCCCCACCCCCAATGTGGAATATCCAGACACTTTTTATTCTAGTCAGGTGTGGTGGCACATGCCTCTAATTCTAGCACTTGGGATGTTAAGGAAGGAGACTGTCTCAGATTTGAGGCTAGCCTGAACCTGCACAGCAAGACTCTACCTCGAAAAATATTTCTTCAGTAATATCATATGCAAATCTAGTGATGGAAAACACAGAGAACCAGGCCATGGTTCTATTTCCATTAGACCGTTGAGAGTCTCAAGACCTGATAATCATGCTCTGTGTAAGTCGGAGCTGAATAAGGTTTGAATCACAGCACCACTGCTTAGTAGCCATGTGACTTAGAATAACTTATCTAACTACTGTACTCCAGTTTTCCTACACAATGGAGGCAATACCAGTCTTCAGTCACAGGATGAAGGATTGGCTTTGAACTTTGAAAGACAGGACTTCATGTAATGTAGTCAGTCTTAAACACTATGGAGTTGAGGATGACCTTGAAATTCTGATCCTCCTGCTGGATCCTCACAGGTATCCTGGGATTACAAGAATATGCTATCATACCAAGTTTTATGTGGTGGTGAGCCCAGGGCTTTGTGCACAATAGGTAAGCATTCAGTCAACTGGGCTACAACCTTAGCCTGAGGATAGAGGACTGTGCATACACATTGCTTGCTACAGTCCAAAGAAAGAACGAGATTACAGTACACATTGGTTGTAAGAAGATTTTTGGATATTCATTAAGAGAACAGTCACCTCAGACTCCTCTTAGTCCTGCTGCTGCTTACCCACAGAAGTCCTCCTTCTAGCCCACCTCCATACCCTAGAGACTCAGGTTCTTGGGACAGACCCAGGGTCCCCCTTGCTACCCGCTTTTCAGCCTTTCCTTCTAGCCCATCCCCAGTCCTCTGTGACTCTGCTGGCCTGCAGAACATCTCTCTCAGGGGCCCACAGCTGCCTCACTAGACTGGGATTCAAGTAGGGGACCTTCATCCTCTTTCCTGTCTTCCATTCCAGACTCTCCAGACTTACCCTTAGCCTTGCTGGAGCTTGCCTACCTGACACCCTCCTCCTAGTGTGCTTCCATTCCCTTGGGACTAGACTTCTTGGTGATCCAGGGTCCCCAGTTATTCTTCACAGTCATTCACAGCCTTTCTTCCTAATCCATCTCCAATCAGGGATCCCCAATTTCATATCTGGCTAGGAACCAGAGTAGGTAACAGCAACTAAAGAATGATACACCCACCCAACAAAGATAAGACCAGATGTCCATACCAAGAAACACTTCAGTCATTTAAGATGCCTAGATCCCACTACAAAAACACAAACATGAACAATTAAGATAATGTGCCTCCTCTAGAAGTCAGCAACCCTATTGTGTTAGGCTCTGAGAAAGGAAATTTAGCTGAAATGCAAGATAAGAATTTCAAAATAGCAATTATGAATGTTTAAACATCTTAAAAATGATATGAATAGATGTCTTTTTTTGGATAGATGTCTTAATGAAGACTGTGAAAACACAAACAATTGAGTGAAATAATGAAAAACAATTTAAGATTTGAAGGCAGAATTTAGCAAGGAAATCATATCACTAAAGAAAACCCAAACTGGAAATAAAAAAACACAGGATATCTAACATAAACCTCAGAGGAAAGCCTCACTAACACCTTAAGAGAGATGAAAGACAGAAAGAATTTCAGATCTTGAAAACAAGGTAGAAGAAGTAGATAGCTCAGTCAAAGAAAACATAAAGCCTAAAAAATTCAGTGTACAAAATGTCCTGGAAATCTGGGACATTATGAAAAGACAAAACTATGAATAGTAGAGATACAGGAAGAAGAAGAAACTCAGGTTAGAGGCCCAAAAAATATTTTTAACAGAATAATAGAAGAAAATTTCCCTAATCTAAAGAGAGAGAGAGATGCTTACCAAGGTACAAAAGGCATACAGAACCCCAAATAGAACCAGAAAAGAAATTTCATGACATATAATAATCAAAATGCTAATTTTACAAAACAAAGAAAGGATATTAAAAGATGCAAGGGGAAAATATGAAGTGACATAAAAAGACAGGTCCACTTGAATTTTCATTGGACACTTTGAAAGTCAGAAGGACCTGGATGAATTTTCTACAAGCTCTACGAGACCACAGATGCCAGTACAGACTACTATACCCCGAAAAACAACCAATCACAATAGACAAAGGAAAACAGTCTGAGGAGAAGTTTAATGACACTCAAGACAACATGAGGAATAAATAATCTCAGCACAGTTAGTCAAAGGAGGGGAGAAAACACACACAAAATGACAAAACCCTCAGAAACTAATAAGCATTGCCCATTAATAATCTCAATGGTCTCAATTCCCCAACCTGAAGACACAGACTAATAAATTGAATTAGAAAATAAGATCTAGTTTTTTGCTGCATCAAAGAAACACACCTCACCACCAAGGATAGCGATCACCTTAGGGTAAAAGAATTGAAAAAGGTATTCCATCAAAATGGAAACAAGAAACAAGCAGGTTGTCTTAGGTAGGGGTTTACTGCTGTGAACAGACACCATGACCGAGGCAAGTCTTATAAAAGACAGCATTTAATTGGGGCTGGCTTACAGGTTCAGGGGTTCGTTCAGTCCAGTATCAACAAGGCAGGGACATGGCAGCATCCAGGCAGGCATGGTGCAGGAGGAGCTGAGAGTTCTATATCTTCATCTGAAGGCTGCTAGTAAAAGACTGACTTTCAGGCAGCTAGGAGTAGGATCTTAAAGCCCATCCCCACAGTGACATACCTACTCCAATGAAGCCATATTTCCAAATAGTGCCACTCCCTGGGCCAAGCACATACAAGCCATCACACAGGTGTAGGTTTTTTAATATCCAAAAAGATAGACTTCAAACTAAAACTAATCAGGAGAGATAGAAAAGGAGAAATCCACCAAGCAGACATTACAATTCTAAGCACCAAATACAAGGGCACTTACGTTCAAAAAAGAAGCACTACTAAACTAAGTTACATATTAACACCTAGCACAGTGAGTGGCACACTTCAATACTGTATTCTTGCTAGTAGACAGGTCATTCTGACAAAAACTAAGTGGAGAACTTCTGGAGTTAAATAATGACATAAACCAGACAGGCCTAGAACACTTCTACAGAACATTTCACCCAAAAACTAAAGAATACAGTGTTTGTCTCAGAAGCCCAGGGAACTTTTCTCAAAACTGACCACATATGAGGACACAAAGCACACCTCAACAGCTATTTTTTAAATAATTGAAATAATATCCTGCCTCCTGTCAGAGCATCCTTGATTTTAAAAAGCTGGACATCAATAATGGTAGAAATGACAGAAACTACATGAAAATTGAACAACTCATTACTGAAGGAAAATCATTTTTTGTTTGTTTTGTTTTGTTTTTTTGAGACAGGGTTTCTCTGTGTAGCCCTGGTGCTCCCTTTGTAAACCAGGCTATCTTCAAACTCACATAGATCTGCCTGCCTCTGCCTTCTGAGTGCTGGGATAAAAAGCCTATGCTACCACCACCTGGCTTTGAATGAAAACTGGGTATAAACAAAAATCAAAAAGAAAATAAAAATATTTTGGAGACTTGAATGAAAATGAAAATACAACATACTGAAACCTATGGGACACAGTGAAGGACTTTCTAAGAGGCAGGTCCGTAGAACTGTGTTGCTTAAATTAAAGCAGACAGACAGACAGACAGACAAACATAGCCCTGGAGAAATCTCATACAAATAACTCCACACTGGAAAGCTCTAGAAAAGCAAGAAGAAATAGCACTCAAAAGAGAGTAGATGGGGAGAAATAAACTCAGAGCTGAAATAGGGTGATATAGAAACAAACAAACAATATAAAGAGCCAATGAAATGGAGAGATGATTCTTTGAGAAAAGTATCCAAAAGACACAGAGAGAAGATTCAAATTTATAAAAGTAGAGACGAAAGGGGAAACATTACTACAGACACTGAGGAATTTGAGAGAATCATAAGGAAATATTTTAAAAATCTGTATGTCACCAAACTTGAAAACTCCAAAGAAATGGATGAATTTCTTGTTATATATAATGCACCAAAGTTAAATCAAAAAAATGAAATAAAAACTACACACATCCTCTAGTGAAGTAGAATCAGTAATTTAAAAAAAAAAAAAAAATCTCTTAACCAAAAAAAGTTCAAGGAGAGATGGATTCAGTGCAGAATTCTTCTAGATTTCAAAGAACTAATGGCAATACTCCTCCAATTCTTCTACAAAATAGAAACTAAAGGAAACTTTCTTAATTCATTTTACAAAGCCACTAATATCCTGATACCAAACCCACACAAAGACCCAAGAAAAAAAGAAAATTACAGATCAAAAATTCACAATAAAATACTTGTAAACTGAATTCAAGAATGCATCAAAAAGAGCACACACCATAGTTCAGCATACAAAAATCAGTAAATGTAATCCACCACATAAACAAACTGAAAAAAAAAACACCAATAATCATCTTATTAGATGCAGAATGGGCCTTTGACAAAATCTAACCTCCTTTAATTACAAAAGTTCTGGAGAGACCAGGGATTCAAGGGACACACCCCAACCTAACAAAGACAATGCATAGCAAGCTCACAGCCAACATTTTAAATATAGAGAATTTCAAAGCATTTCCTCTAAAACCAGGAACAAGACAAGGATAACCATTCTCTCCATATCTCTTAATATCGTACTTGAAACCTTAGCTAAAAAAAATAAGACAATTGAGGGATGTCAAGGAGATTTACATAGGAAAGGAAGAAGTCAAAATATCCTTATTTGCAGATGATACGATTTTATACATAAAAAATCCCAGAGACTCCATCAGGAAACGTCTACAACTGATAAACACCTTAGCCAAGTGGCAGAATTAAAACACAAAAATTAAGATGTTGAAGAAAGAAATTAGAGAAAACATTAGAAGATGAAAAGATCGCCCATGCCTATGAATTGGTAGTTTTTACTAGAGTGAAAATGGCCTCCTGCCCAAAGTAATCTACAGATTCAATACACTCACCATAGAAATTCTAACACAGTGTTTCACAAAAATTAAAAAACAATCTAACTTTATATAAAAACATAAAACTCAGGATAGTCAAAGCAACTGTGAATAATTCCTAAATAATTAAAGAGTTGCTGAAGGTATCACCATCCCAAATTTCAAGGTGCATCAAGGAACTATTATAACAAAAACAGCATGGCATTTGTAGAGAGCAGACACCGTGAGTGCGGATCCATGGAACATGAGCGATGAGCCAGGCACCGCGGATCCATGGAACAGTAGCAAAAAGCCAGACACTGCAGATCCATGGAACAGGAGTGAGGAGCCAGACACCGCGGATCCACGGAACAGGAGTGAGGAGCCAGACACTGCGGATCCATGGAACAGGAGTGAGGAGCCAGACACTGAGGATCCATAGAACAGGAGCGAGGAGCCAGACATAATTGTACACACTTATGGACATCTGATTTTTAGTGAAGAAGCCAAAGATACACACTGGAAAAAAGACAGCATCTTCAACAAATGGCACTGGTTAGGGTAGATAGTTGTATATGTAGAAGAATGAAAGTAGATCCATATCTATTATCCATCACCAAACTCAAGTTCAGATAAATAAAGGACCTTAATATAAGACCAGATACCCTGTATCTGATAGACGAGAAAGCAGGGAATAGGCTTGAGCTCATTGCCATGGAACAGCCTTTCTGGAAAGGACATTGAGAGCCCAAACACTAAAAACAACAATCAATAAACAGGGCCCCATGAAGCTGTAAAGCCTCTGCACCACAAAGGCCATCGTCATTTGCATAAAGCAGCAGCCTACAGAGTGGAGAAAGGGTTTACCAGTTGTACAGCTAGAGAGGGAAGAAAACAACCCAATTAAAAGATGAGATATAGAACTAAGTAGAATTCTCAAACAATGAGAATTCAAATGGCTGACTTTTAAAATGTTTGATGTCCTTAGTCATCAAGGATATGCAAATTAAAATTACTTTGAGATTTCATCTCACCCCGTCAGAATAGTTCAGATTAGTATAACAAATGACAGCCAGTGTTGGCGAAAATGAAGTCATCACATATTCACTGCCAGAGAGCACAAAAAACTTGCACATCTACTACGGAAACCAGGGCGGCACTTCCTCAACAAGCTGAAAATAGATCTACCACAAAGTCCAGCTATAAGACTCTTGGATATATACCCAAAGGACTCTAGCTCTTACTACAGAGACTCTTGCTCATCCACACTCATTGCTGCTCTCTATTCATCATGGCCAGAAACTGGAAACAACATAGATGTCTGTCAACTAATGGATGGGTAACAAAAATGTGGTACATTTACACAACGGACTACTGTTCAGCTATGAAGAAAAATGAAATTATAAAGTTTGCAAGTAAATGGATGGAGCTCAAAACAACCATCCTGGATGAGATAACACAGTCCCAAAGACAAGTATCGCATGCTTTCTCTTTTATGTGGGTTTTAGCTTTTAAAAGCTTTAGATATGTGTATTTCAGTCTGAATAACTGCAGAGGTTAGGGAGCTTGGGAGGGACCAGGGAGAAGGATCGCTCAATAAAGGGAATAAGAGTATAAGATAAAGATAAGGGGAAAGTAGAGTAAGGAGGAGCAAAGGGAAGGAGGTGGGAGAGTGGGGCAAGGGAGGCGAAATAAAGAGGGACAGCTAACACTAAAGACCTTTTGGAAAGCCATATGGTAACATACTCTGTATAAGCTTCCTAAAATATACACATATATGAAAGGGATTTAAAGCAGTCACCATATAATGAGGGAGACATCCTACACCACCAAGTAAAACCTCCAGTGCCAGGAATGGGTTACGTCTTGTTGAGCTGTGGCTAGAGGGTCTCATAGATCCTCCCAAACTTCATAGGCTATTATTGTCACAGCTACTGGTTACTCTCAGTCACCTAATGGTGAGGTCATACTGATTACTTAAGCCATTAACATGGAGAAATCTAGCTGGTGCCCAACTAGAAGTTTTACCCCTATTGATTAACATTCATGTACTAAAAGGTGCTTTTCACACTACATAAGGAGGAAAGAAAGCATCAGTGTCACCTAGCTATAAACTCTTTGGCTTACACCAGAGACGTGTCTGCAGGATATGACTAGTGTAATAATGGTACAAATGTTATAGGAATAACCAACCAGGTTTGTGGTAGCTGTTGTTTGATTTGTTTTTTAAATCTAAGGCACATTCCTTGAGATGGAACACACACATACATGCCAAAGTGATCAGGAACCTGAGACTAGATAGGTCATGGTCCTAGGGGAAAAATCTACTACTATTATTCTGCTAAAGAAACACAGCCATATGATACCTCCTAAAGACATATTGCTATATCCATAGATAAGGGCCTCCCTCATCTCTCATCAGAGAAGTTTCTTGCAGAAGATGGGAACTAATACGGAGACACACAATTGGACAGTGTACAGGGACTGAGAGTCTTCGAAGCACTCAGCCCTAAATGGAATGTCTTTAGCAAACCCTTCCAAGATTCAGGGATCCATGCTGAAGAGAAGGTAGAAGGATTCTAAGAACCAGAAGTGGTGGATGACTTGAAGGACATGGTATCTTTCAGACAGAACATAACAGATACACATGAACTCACAGAGACTGTCACAGCATGCACAAGACCTGCACAGGTTTAAACCAGACAGAATCCCAGTACTAGGCAGGGGAAATGGACACTAAGAATCTGTTTGTGATTGATACCTGCTGACAAAGGAAGAAAACCAATTTTCTCCAGTGGAGTGTGTAATGCTTTGAATATGTTTGCCCCAGGGAGTGGCTCTATTAGGAGGCGTGTCTCACTGGAGGTGGGCTTTGAGACCCTCCTCCTAGCTGTCTGGAAGCTAGTTTTCTCAGTTCCTTCTCTACCTAAGCTTGGATGTCCTGGACTTTGCTCTGTAGATTGACCTTGAACTCAGAGATCTGTATGGTCATGTCTCCCAAATGCTGGAATTGAAGGCCTGTACCACCATGACTGGACTTAAGCTTTTCTTCACCTAAAACTTGTTCTGTCCCAGGCAGATCTTCAGACAAGGGCAAAAAGTAGCCACATTCTTCATCAAAATACCACAAAACAGTCTCTAGGCTACATTCTTCTCCTCTGAAACCTTTGAGCCTTGCTCCTAGAGCTTCTGGGTATATCAATTACACTCTAGGGCAGGCCCCATGCCCAGAGAGCAGTTGGTCAACACAGAACAGACTCCATGGTTTTTTGTTTTTTGTATTAATGTGTGTATGTTTGTGTGTATTTCTCTTTTTTTCCTTTTATTTTGTTTTTGCCTTACTGACTTTCTTTTCTTTCTTTCTTTTTTAAGTTTTTAAAATCTATTTTGATTTGTGTTGGTTTTTTTTTCTTGCAGAAAGAGAGAGACACAGAATTAACATCAAAGGCAGTGGGGAGGATCTGGGAGGAGTTGAGAGAGGGAAAAGAACATAATAAAAATGTATTGTGTTTAAACTGTTAAAAAATTAAAGTTAAAAATTAAAGAGAATAGTCTTATCTAAATATTATAAAATGAGTAGTGTCTATACATACATACATACATACATATTTATAATTACAATTAAAATGTGACTTAGAGAGCTGTTGTAGTGGCAAGTGATTAGAAATAATTAGACATTTATACTGTGGCTGTGGAACTCACATGACCTTAGGAAGATAGAGCTATAGGAAAATTACTTTTCTATTCACTCCACAGTATTATCCAGATATCAAGACAAGACACACACATCGCAGGAAAAGAAACGTATGTTCATGTCTTTGGGTAGAGATGCAAAAACCCTTTATAAAGTATTAGCAGACCAAATGCCCAGGCATAGAAAAAGGCCTATGCAGCCTAGACAAGTGGTATTTATTGTGGGAGCCCAAGCTTGCTATGATGGCTTAGAAGTTGCTACTGTAATACCCTCTAGCCATGGCACAAAGGGGAGAGTCACAAGGTCCTTCAACAGAGGCAGGAAGCAGTCCAGCTAAACACCAGCTCCCCTTATAGTTTAAAGAAAGAAGATTTCTAGTGGAAAGATGCCTGGTGTCCTCAGGAAGGCCAGCTCTAGAACCAAGAGCTCAGTGGTGGGAAACAGAAGTTCTAGTCCTGCGAGCAGGATGGAGTGAGATGTCCATTCTCAGGAGCGCTGTGCTCAAGACTCCAGTCAGGTCCGAGGATAAAGATACAAAATTTCCAGACGAGAAAGATAATTAACAGTATCTCTATTTACCATTCTACCATCTCCTATACAGGAAACCCCCGGGGAAACCACTGAACTATGCCAAGAACAGACAGCAGAGGACAGCGGGATCACAGCACTCAAGATCAAACCGACGCAAAAGCCAGCTCTGCTCCTGTGCATGCGAACTGAAGGAAATCCACAGAAAATTAAGAATGGGATGTTACTAAGGACAGGATACTTGAAAATAAATTAACCAAGGAAAGTGCAAAACTCACTCTGAAAACTACAAAACACTGCCTAATTAACATAATTAATTAATAAAAAGATCTACATAAAGAGGGAGGCAGCTCACATTGCAGACCAGAGAATTTCATATTGCTGGCTGGAATGAATATTCCCAAGCTAGCCTACACACTTAACATAAGTTTTCTCTATAGAAAGGAGCAAGATGGTCATATCATTCTCATGGATGTCTAAGGAACCCAGAAAAGCTAAAAATAGTTCCCAAAAAGAAGAACAATGTTGGAGGACTTACCCTTCCTAATTTCATCTGACTACAAAGTCTCCATATCCAAGGCACTGGTATAAAGAAAGCCTACACATTGATAGAATCAAACACAGTCCAGGAATCAATCCTCACAGTAGTGGCCAATTGATTTCTGACAGAGGTGCCAAAAAGAAATTCTGTGTGTGAATGGGAAGGTGGGCGGGAGAAAGAGGGTACAGATAATGACAGACTTTCCAATAAATGTTACAGGCACACCTGAACTTCCACTTGTGCATGAGAGTAGACCTATATCTCCTGCCATATGCCAAGTCTGAACTCAAAATGGATCAGCCACCTGAAGGCAAGAGCAAAACTACAAAGAAGAAAACAGGTACAATTCTTCAGGACTGAATTAGACAATGACTTCTTATCCAACACTAAAAGCATATGCAACAAAAGAAAAAGGGGGTGGAGTGGGCTAGAGAGACAGACGGCTCAGGGGTTAAGAGCACCGACTGCTCTTCCAGAGGTTCTGAGTTCAATTCCCAGCAATCACATGGTGGCTCACAACCATCTGTAATAGGAATCTGATGCCGTCTTCTGGTGTGTCTGAAGACAGCCACAATGTACTCACATACATGAAATAAGTAAATAATAAATAAATCGTTAAAAAAAAAAAAAGGAAAGAAAAGAAAAAAGGGGGTTAGGGCTGCAGAGCTGGCTCTGCCATTAAGAGCACTAAATGTTCTTCCAGAGGACTCAGGTTCAATTCCCAGTGCCCACTAGTTATTTCAGTTCTGAGGGTATCCAGCTCCCCCCCCAGCTCCCCCTTCTGGACTCCACAGGCACTGCAAGCAGGTGGTGCACTGACATGAACATGCAAAACACCTAGACACACAAAATAAAAATGATAAAGAAATAAATAAAATAAAACCAAAAACTAGATAAATTGGGCTCTATCACAATTTAAATCTTCTGTGTTTCCAGGGACACTAAGAAGTTAGAGAAAAGACAACCAACCTACAGATCCTGTGTGATGAGGAAAGTCTTGGATCTAAAATACAGACAACACATATACAGTTCCTAGTAAAAGAACAGATGACCCAGTTGAAAACAGGCAAAGGATATGAATATATATTTCTTTCAAGATAGTATATATAGGACTAGTTGTGGTGATACACAGCCATATCCCAGGACTTGGGAGACGAGGTAGAAGTCCACGGATTACCCAGTGAAGCCTTGTCTCAATTTATACACACATAAGGAGTGTATAGAAGGTCATTATAGACATGAACATGTTACTCAACATTACTCGCTATTACAGAATGTCAATCAAATCTGCAGTAAGGTCCCATTCCAACCTTCCATGGGATAGTGAAGAAGTCAGACATGATGTAGAGAAGGAAGGCAGGAGGTGCTGCCAAACTGGTGCCTTCCTGGGACTGTTGTCCCACTCTGGACATGGGCCTTGTCACTTCTTGTGTTCAACAACAACAACAACAACAACAACAAAAATATATATATACATACACACATATATATATATATATATATATATATATATATATATATATATATATATACAGGCAACCCAGTGCCACCTAAAACTGCTCTCCTTGCCATTTTCTCTCCTCTGTGATTGCAGACCCAGAGAAATAGCGCTACAGGCAATGGAAGGGTGTGCTGCCACTGCCTGAAGGCTAAGGTGCCAGCGCAGGAGAGGCCCCAGGCTCCTGCACAGAAGCAGCAGGCACATGCGCACACGCAGCTGGGGTCTCTTGTTCTTCCGCTTCACTCCAGGTTAAAGGGAGCATTATTCCCAGACTGGGCAGGAAAAGTAACTTCCATGAAGGTTCATCTCACTGCCTTTACTTTCCATTTGAAAGCAGAAGCAAAGCTCGAGGCAAATCCAGTGATGCTGTGGAAAGACCAGTGCAGCCCCAGGTACGGAGGCAGAGAAGAAAGGAACTGCAGGTGAACTGGGACTGTGGAGAAAGACATTGTTCTTGCTGGGCCTGGTGGTACATGCCTGCACTTGAGAGATGAAGGCAGGAAAGTTGCTGTGAGTTTGAGGGTAGCCTGGACCACATAGCTAGTTCCAAGAGCTGGGACTACAGAGTAAGATCCTGTCTCAAAAACCAAGGAAGGAAGGAAAGAAGGGAGAGAGGGAACGAGAGGTGGAAGAAAGAAGGAAGGAAGGGAGGCAGGAAGGAAGGTTGTTCCTAGTTGGGTCTGGTGGCACAAGACTGTAATCTCAGCTACTCAGGAGGCTAAGGTAGGAAAACCTTAAGCTGAAAACCAGCATAAGCTCCAGTTAGCTCTAAGTTCAGCCTGAGCATCTTAGTAAGACTCTGTCACAAAATAAAGAGACCAGAAAGGATTAGGAGTACAACTCAGTGGAAAGAGGGAGGAGAGAGGGCAGGGGAGGGATGATGATGGTGGTGGTCTTCAGAAGTGGGATGGAGAAGGTCAGGAAAGGATGGGCTCTCTGCTCATAGATATGAGGATACCAGGAAGGCTTGGGAATGCTTTTTCTGAAGAGTAGGAGACCAGGACTTGGGAGGCTGGAAGCTGGGGTGGTAGAGCTAGACTCAAGGTCAAAAGGCTCTGCATTGTTCAGAGAAGGCATCTCAGTTTTATCTCCAAACTGAAGGATAGTGGTAGAGATAGCTTTTGGCCTCAGGTCATTTGAATTCTGTCTTGATCATACTTAGAGAGTGACCAAAAGAAACACTCACTCTACTGGTTGGTTTTGTGTGTCAGCTTGCCACAAGTTGGAGTTATCACAGAGAAAGGAGCCTCCCTTGAAGAAATGCCTCCATGAGACTAGCTGTAAGGCATTTCTCAATTAGTGATCAAGCGGGGAGGGCCCATTGTAGGTGGTGCCATCCCTGGGCTCTTCGTCCTGGGTTCTATAAGAAAGCAAGCTGAGCAAGCCAGAAGAAGCAAGCCAGTAAGCAGCATTCCTCCATGGCCTCTGCATCAGCTCCTGCCTCCAGGTTCCTGCCCTGTGTGATGTCCTGTCCTGACTTCCTTTGGTGATGAACAACCATGTGGAAGTGTAAGCTGAATAAACCCTTTCCTCCCCAACTTGCTTCTTGGTCATGGTGTTTTGTGCAGGAATAGAAACCCTGACTAAGACACTCACCTACCATAGTAGAAAATCAGCATTGAAAGAAAACCAGGGATGGAAAGAATGAAGAAGAAGAATAGAGAGAAAACCAAGTAGCAAACATGGCAAATTTTCATACACATAGAAAAATAGAGAGTCAGTTAAAAATAAAAGGGCATAAACATGCTAAGTGGTTACTTAAACCCAAAACTACTGATGATTTACCCCTCAAGCAATGGTTTAAAGGTCAACATACATTGGCTCATATGACACAGAACTTTCGTTCCAGATTCAGATGTTTAAGATAGCCACTGTCCCAGAGAGCATGAAGAAGGTAACCAAGTTAGCCCGGAGTGAGCGAAGCTATGCAGGTTATGGAGTTACCGACCAAAAAGTTGATGAATTTAAATGTCCTGAAACACTGCGGAATGTTGTGCGGAGCGTTCACGAGGATTAAAGGCTGGTGTCAGGGTGGGGGTGTCGCTGTTCCCTTTACCTCCAGAAATCTGTGACCCGAGGAAAAACTGGCTCAGATATATACAGATTCCAGGACACAAAGAAATGTTCAAAGAAGAAAACAGAGAATTGTACAACATGCACACTCTCAGATCATTATGCGATAATTTTAGCAATAAATCAATGCATAATTATAGAGCCAACCTCACAGAACCTTTAAAAAGCAATCTTTCTGAATAACACTGGAGATGAGTTAAACAGCTACATAGAGAATGAGCAAGAATATTTATCTTAGCCAAAGGGTGTGAATTATGACAAACTAGGAAAAATACTCTGTCAATCAAATAAGTATTTTTTTCCTACACCAAAAATTCAAGTCAGTAAGAAGGTAGTTGAAAAGGATGAACATTCATCTGATTAATTTTCTCCCTCCTCCTCTGTTTTTCTTTGTGTGTCTCTGTCTCTCTGTCTCTCTGTCTCTGTCTGTCTCTGTCTCTGTCTGTCTCTGTCTCTGTCTCTGTCTCTCTCTCTCTCTCTCTCTCTCTCTCTCTCACACACACACACACACACACACACACACACACACATACCCACACACACACACAGGGTCGTGGGGGAAGAGAAGCTTCCTGTCACCCCATCACAAGAGATGAGGGCCCTTAGCCTTGGAAAATGGCCTTACCATAGCATAGAGAATCCCATGAACTCCTCAGAACAGTTTGAAAACCACTTCAATGGTCAGTTGGTTGGCCCAGTATCACCATGATATTCATCAGCTGCTTCCTCCAAGGGAATTCCCAAGACACAGACAACCGGGGTACCAGTGTGCCAAGAGCCAATGGGAAAGGCCAGGAGGTGACTTTGGGATCTGCTGGGGAGTGGTGGGGGTAGGCAGTGGAAGTGGGACAGACATTGTCAGCTATCATGGTATGTGGGGAGATGTTTAGTTGGTGAGGAGTGTGAAACACGATGCTGGACGTCAGTCTTTGTCTACATGGCCAGTTTTGCTCAACACTTGCCTTGTGCTAGCAGACACTGGGAATCACACACTTCTTTGGAGCCTGCTAGCCAGACCATCTCTACTTGTCATTATTTCAGGGTACCTAAAAAACATTACAACTGAGGAGAGGGGTTGCGGTATCTAACTGGGACCAACTCTTCCTACAAAAAGGGCCTACAAGGAAGAAAAGGCATGGGGACAGCTCTGAGTGTCAGCTTGGAAGGGAGAGCTCTGTCACCTCCAAGTGAGCTACTTCTAACCCATCAAGAAGCTGTCTGTGCCTCAGAACCCCGCTGCTGTTCCCCGGAGAGTGAGGCCAGCATTACAAGGTTTTTGTAAGAGTTCGATGTGTACAGAGATACACGCTGGGTTTAGCCCCCAGAGGACAGTTATGCGGTTTCCACATTATGGAAACACATTAAAAGAAAGAGAACGCTGAATGGTGTGTGTGCCCAGATGAAGATGCATTTTGATAATCAGAAGAGCCGAGAAAATGCGTCTCCCTATCTCAGGAAGAAGCGTTTTCACATGTGTCACCCTCCAGGGTGACCAAGAATCCCGTGTGCACTAGACTATAGCGACCTGCAACATCAAGGGGCCGCAAAGGAAGGGAGAGCTTCCTGTCATCCCTTCCCAAGGGAAGCGAAGCCAGACTTCTCTCTCCTGTGACCCAAGATCATCTGGGGGACTTCAAGTCCCCACAGTTGTCTAGCTAGCATGGTCTTAAACTAAGACAGGGAATTCTTGTGGTGGTGCTGCTCTCACCAGGGCCCAGCTGCCCCCCCCCAACGCCCTGCACCCCATGTTATACTCATTTCCACTTTTTTGAAAAGTTTGATCTCTATTTCACTGACTACCAGTGTCCTCCATCCCACAAGGAGAGGTGATCAATAAAAGAGATGCAGGTGTGATCAGATCAAGCATCCCAAGAGCTTAATTAGGCTTCTATAGATGGCCCTTAGGATAAAGGGAAGATGCAACGTGTGTGCTGAAGAGGCACCACTGGAAAAATGCCTGGCAATCCACGATGGAAGACAGGGCTGGAGGGAGGGATGGGAAAGGGAAAATGAGTGTTTGTGGGGGGGGGGGGGAGACCACAGCGCTGAGGGGTTGTGGGGAGTGGGACCTTCTTGTCATTAGCTGGACTGGGTTGCTTCCGGGTCTGAACTCACAGGCTGAAGAAGTCACACACTGATTACAAGCTCCTTTGTTTCTGAGCTTTGAAGGGGACAAGGTTGATGCTGGCTACCTCCTGGCACTGTCCTGTCTTTTAGAGACTCCAGGTAATAGGTTAAGTGAGAGTGAGCTAAAAGAAAGAGGAAGGCCATGCCAATTTTGAGAACAGAGCAAAAGAGACAGGAAGAGGGGACCTGAAAGGTCGGAATGACAGAAGGCTGGAGCCTGGGAAGACTTAGGGGAGGATCTTAGGGGAGGACCTAAGAGGTGAGAACCCCCAGGGCCATAGGAAAGATGGACATTTATAACGAGACAACTTTAAGTTTCCTTAAAGAGGCAAGGGAACATTGTATTTAGTTTTTCACTGCTTTGGCTATTGGACCGGTCTTTTTTGAAAATACAGCCACTTTACACAGGACCTTGTAAGATTAAGTTTTCAAACTGTACTGTGGGAATTTAGCCATTAGTTAAACTCAGTGGGAGACTGGCTCCCAGAACCTAAAAACAATAGGAGACCAGCAGCTCGGAGAATCCAGAAACAAGGGAACCAAGACGACCTGGCCCGAGAACCTGAGAGGTTAAAATTTTCAAACTGTACTGTGGGAACTTAGCCATTAGTTGAACTCAGTGGGAGACCAGCTCCTAGAACCTAAAAACAATGGGAGACCAGTTCCCAAGAACCCAGAAACAAGGGAACCAAGACGACCTGGCCTGAGAACCCAGAAATAACCTGGCCCAAAACAATTGCCAGGTGGCTAGCCTACCCCTGGACCCTAGCACGAGCCAGCACCAATCAGAAACCACCCTGTACCTTCCCCTTACCCTAGTCTTCCCTTTTGCCCCAGCAACTGTACAGGAATAAAAAGCTGCCTAAGACCTTGCTCAGGGCCAGACTCCTCTACCCCTACGAGGGATATGAGTCTCACCCCAGCTAGCTGGAATAAAAAGCCTCTTACAGATTACATCAAGTCCATGTCTTGGTGGTGTGTGGGGTCGTCGTTCCTGGGATTTGAGTGTGGGGGGTCCCTCCAGGAATCTCACAACCTCAGGAATGATTTGTGTGACAGCCACATCAAACCCACCCCTTCCTCACAGAGAAAGGCATGGAAAGGAAGAGATAACAGACTAGAATTGAGAACTCAAACAGAAAAATCACTGGATTTCAATTACTATAAAGGAGTCCGGATGCAACCCGCTCAGGTCAACACAGGAAAGGACAGGAATGCGGGGTGGTGAGAACTTTGTTCTGGTCAGGATGCCACAATCCTGAAAGTCTCCAGTTAGGACACAAGTAACAGAGGAGATCCCAGCTTCTTGGAATGGCCAGTCTGAGCTTCCCTGTGAAATCTTAGGAGGTGGGTCTCAGAGGAATGAGCCTCTTACCCTCCCTTGAGTGGGCACAAACTCACTGGCTGCTCTCGCTCCTGCTCTGCACACCCAAGCACTTACTGTTCTTCAGCTGGAAATCTTAGGTGCACCTGCCATTGTTCACAGAGAAAACCATTTTAAAGCATAGCAGAAATTCCAGCTGTGCCTGGAAATGGAGAGCAGTTGAACGACACCTCTCATCCTTACAGGGGCTGGGTGGAAAAGATGCTCTAAACACAGGCATGAGAGTAGAAAGCAGTCTAGAAAGCCTGGTGCATGAAGCCGCAGAAATGAAAACCGTTCCTCTTTCTAGGTGACAAACAGCAGACCACTGAGAAAAAAAAGACAGAGTGATGTGGGGTTGTGAGCTGGACCATCTAGCAGGAAGCACTTGAGTACAGTTGTCATGTCCCCAGTCATTCTGGTCCCTTCTGCCTTCTCATTTGCTGGCCAGCTGAGTCATGGGTTCCTGGCTAATCTTGGGAAGTCTTTCTTGGTTAATCAGGTCTAGAGCCTGAGGCTCCTGTTTGAATGTACTCTTCTCCTGGCAGAATATCTGCATGACACCTCAAGGTGGGTCACCTGTCATCGATGCCACCGGCAAACCCTAATAGAGGGCACCAGGACCTTGGCTGCTGAGAATCCAGCACAAACATGTCCAGTTGCGGCCATGAGCTCTTGCAGTGGCTTCTGTACTACTTCCCTTCTTCCTGTCGGAGCCCCTCCCCCATCACAGGCCTCTTTCCCCAGGACAGCTACAGTACTTTTCCCAGCCCACTCATTACTCAGCTATTCATCAATAGTGAGCAGTTTGTGTGTGTGTGTGTGTGGGGGGGTGCTGCACAAATTCTCCAGTTCCCACCTTATTCTGCAAGGGAATGTCACAGATGGCAGCCCGCCACACCATTCTCAAAATTATTAGGGGTTCAGCTGCCTCCTACTAAATTCTAACTCCATCTCATTAGCCACCAGACCAGGCCTAGCAGTCCTTCCTCAGCCAGCACCTCACAGATTTCTGTACGCAAGCTGCTTCTGCCCCAATGTTTGCCCCTATGTTTAGTCCCTAAACTCAATTCATAGGAACTCAAAATGGCTAGACCCACGGTCACTTTCCCCCTGGTTCTTCACGGAAGGAAACACGTCCCATTCTTTGAGCCCCACTTTATACTCTTCTGCCTCTTTCTGAGCATGTCCCTGTAAGTTTAAAATCACGGCCTTTCCTTTGAGCAGTGGCTTGTGCATAGTTCAACACTCAGTGAACGGTCCTAGCTTTCTATCTCTTTGTAAGCACCCTCCACAGAATTCATGAACTCAGCCCTGTCTCCTAAACCAGATTGACTGTCTACAAAAGCTCTTCCCTAATTAAAGAACTATTCAAATTCCCGGCGACTGGTTAACAAACAGCTAGTTCTGGTCTAGGCAGAGGTCTGGGGTAATTCTAATAATCTTCGGGTGTGGTTGGGATCCGTTCACACCTGTTGATTAGCAGCAAAGGCATCGCTGGGCGCCCCAGTGGAGAACCCCAAGAGTGAGATGCTGGGTCCTGCGAGGGCCCAGGAACTAGGGGCATCTAGTGACCAGGCGGCTCACTTACCTATGGTAGAAACCACTGTGCCCACGAAGTAGAAAGAGCCTGTGAAGTCCCAGCGAGGGCGCACGCTGTCCATGCGGATGCCCGCCCTGGTGGCTTCCTCGTAGTGGCGGAGGAAGCCTCGTAGCTCTTCGCGGCTCAGGTTGTGGCCCCGGCTGAAGTTGGCCAGGCGCTCTTCCCAGCGCTGCTTGGCCTGCAGCTCCTGCGCTAGCTCCAGCGCGGAGAAGACCGCGGCGCCGCCCAGCAGGTAGAGTAGGATGAGCCCCGCGAGCAGCAGGAAGCGCGCGTTGTCCTCGTTCAGGTGGCCCGGGCTGCAGCCGCAACCGCGGCCAGCCATGACCCTGGAGGACAATCCCGAGAGGGTCGCTGTCCGCGGACTTGTGCCCACGCCCCTGGGAGGATCTGCTCCGCCGACCTTAGCCCGCTCTGGCTCTGCTTGCGGGCTCGCCCATTCCCGCGGCGTGCTCCCCAAGGCGGCGAGGCTCTCCCGGCCGCCGCCTCCTCGGTCGTTCCTGTGAAGCCAGCTCCCCACGTCCGCCTGGACTCGTGGTTTCGAATCCGCTTTGTCGTCGCCGCCTCCCCGTCCGCTCTGGAGTTCTCCTTAAGACTGAAGACCAGAGGGTCGGGGCGCGGAGTCTGCTTCGGCTTGGTGCGAGGGTGCGGGCGACCCAGGTTCACCCTGGCTCCCAATTCGGCTCAGATTGGGGAGGGGGCGTGGCGTGCCTTCCAGGCAAACTCCTCAAAACTTGAACTCCTCTTGAAGATAAGGTCGTGGCTCCAGGGGGAATCGGCCGGTAAGCTTAACCTCTAGGTCCGGGTTCCTCGGAGCGTTGCTTTCCAAGCTGTGATGGCTGGGATGGATACAGGCTGTCCTCTGTCTTCGGTGCCTCTCCCCGTAGATCTGTGTTGCGTATTAGTGACACTGTTCCGCCGAACCTCTATCCACCAGAATAATCAGGGCTCAGAGGCTGGAACCGGTTTGGGGCAGACCCACGGACGCAGGGCCAGTGCGAAGAGGCAGATCACCGGCTTGGATCTCCGCTGGGCACACAGGCTCCGCGGCAGCACGAGGGCGGACCGCTGTGGGTAGGAGAACAGAGGGGGAGGTTGGAACAGTGAAGGAAGTTAGAAGCATCCTCCCAGGGAGCCTTCCTTGACTTCCCCCTAAGCAGATCTCCCTTGGCTCCTAGGCCCTGCACCCGGCGTTCTCTGTCCACACGTGCCGGCCCTGCCAGCCTGTCTCCCGGAAAGCCGGCCAAGGGCAGCGGCCAGAAGAGTTCCATCTCTTCCACCCGGTTTTGATCGCCTCGGCTCTGTAGTTCTTGCGCAGTCAGTGGCCCTGAGCTGAGTACTCCAAGCTATACAACACGTGAGCCGGCAGCAAGGCTCTCTTGCGAACCGCTGGGGCGCCCACCCAGAGACCCCAACTTGCCATGGCCTCTGGACCCGCCGTCGCCTTCGCGTCTCACCTCCCCAGACGCACCTGCTCTGTGGGACAGGTTCAGGATGGTCCCTGGCTCCCCTTCTCAAGTGGCCTTGCCCTGCCCAGTGGGTCTGGGAGCAGAAGTCCTTGTCCAGAGCTGCCTTCTCTGTGGAGTTCTCAAACGCTGCAACAGGTGGAGCCCTGCTGCTGCCAACCGTGGCGACTCCACCCTGTGCCCGCCTCTTGGCCTCGGGGCCAGTCTCCTGCGCAAGTCTCCTCCGCCCGCGCTCGCCAGGAGCTCGGAAGGCCAACCTCCGAACAGCGATGCTCCCACCCGGGTGTGCAGATCCCTGGAGTGGTTGCTTAAGAGATAGGTCGAGAGCCTTGATGGTCTGCGTGGGGCCCTCTGGGGCCAGAAGAGGGCGCTGCGTGCCCTTCAGACGCATCTGGTCCCCAGCAGTTTAGCCACAGGGGATCGACTGCGTGAAGGAATGGATTCATAGCCACCCACGATCTAAACAGAATTTCTCCGCCTTTAGAGAGAGTGGTCCCAGGAGACCCACCCACGACACTCGCCAGAAACAGAACTAGGAAAGCTTGCAGTTCTGTTGAATATAGATGCAAATGATTTTGGTGAGAGTAACTAACAGACCGTTTATCTTGCATTATGTCTCCTGGAGAGGAAGAACTTTAGAGCATATTGAGTTCACACCCAGGGTGAGTGACCCAATTACCTTCACTAGTTTAAGAAAAATTTCAAGTACATCAAAATTGAATGAATTTTACAATGACACAACACACCACCGCCTAGATCTACAAGGGACAGTTACCAGGCTTGCTCATACTTACTGTTCCTTTCTATTCACCAACCCACTCAGGATGCAGTTTGAATGGCTGTAGACAACCACACAGTTTCACCCATCTCCGACCAGTATCGGCCATTTTTAAGAGCTCTATTCTCGGATTTTTGTTTATGTGGTAAAATTTGCATACAACCACATGTAAAATTTGCATACAACGACATGCAAATGTACCATTAGACTTAGGAGCCAAACAAACAATGGCCTCCCTCCCTTATCATCTAAAAGCCAACAACTGATTAAAGCTCCCACAAATACCTTCCCAGCAAATCCCCACCCACATTCCTGCAGAAGTAACCACTAGTTTGAATTCTTTTTCTACCATGGATTATGTCTCCTTTATAGAACTTGGTTTTGTCTATTCAGGTCTCCGGTCTCACGAGAACCAGTTCCGGGTCTTGGGTAAAGTGTGTTTCTGAAGCACACTGCCTGCTACTCAAAGTAGCTCTTCTAACCAACAATGCAGTGTCCACATCCTATAGACACTTGACAGTGCCAGCCATTTTAGTTTTAAGCCCTTAAAGTTAAAGCCCTTAAGTTTTAGTTTGTGCCTGTATACAGGCACATAAACATCTCTCCTTGGGACTGTGTGTTCTCTGGATACCTTGTATATTGGACTTTTGTAAATGGTTCGAATCTTTTGCCCACTTAAAAGCTTAGTCTTGGGGCTAAGAAGATGGCCGAGTCAGTAAAGTGCTCATCACACAGACATGAGGACCGAGGACCGGAGTTCAGTTTCCCAATACTCGTAATAAAACGATGAGCATAGTGGTGAACTTTTGAAATTCTAGCCCTCTTGGGCAGGTAGGACAGGTGGAGCGGACTAGCCACACCTCCCTAGCCAAATCAGTGAACTCTAGGTACAGTGAGAGCCCCTCTGGTTTCCACATGCACAGACGTGCACACACATACAACATACACATATTCACACACACAAGATGGTTTGTATTATTGAAGTGCAGTGTTTTATATAATCTAGACTACCAGTCCTTTCTTAGATGTGTATTTTCAAACTTATTATTATTGTTGTTGTTGTTACTATTATTATTATTATTATTCTCTGGAATACCTACTTGTTAAAAAAAAAGTTTCCTGACAAAATTTTCAGTTTTGGTAAAGTCCAATTTTCCAGTCTGTAGTGTTTGACATCCTATGTGCATTATATTATTGCTTTCAAGGTTGTATATGTTTTTTTTACTCTCTCCTCTAATTTTTATTGTTGCTCTGGGTGGTATAGAGTTTATTTATTGTGCACGTGAGACAAGGTCACATTGTCCAGAAGCATACTCATTTTTCTAATGGCATTTATTGAGAAGGAAAGTAAGAATACATTTATTTCAGGAATCTTTTATTTTGTCCATTATCTATTTATCTAGTTGTTATGCCCATTAAAAGCATTCAAATGAATTTATAGCTCTTGAAGTCAAGAAATGCAAAGTCTCCAACTTAGCTCTTCTATACATACATACAGACATACATACATACATACATACATACATATATATATATATATATATATATATATATATATATATATATATATATATTTGGTTTTTCGAGACAGGGTTTCTCTGTATAGCCCTGGCTGTCCTGGAACTCACTCTGTAGACCAGGCTGGCCTCGAACTCAGAAATCCGCCTGCCTCTGCCTCCCAAGTGCTGGGATTAAAGGCGTGCGCCACCACCGCCTGGCTCAATATTTCTTTGGATGTAATAAATTGTTTTCATTTTAAAAATAAAAAAACTGTGGTTTTAAAGACAGACATTTTAAACATAGGCACAGGAAAAAGTCTATCTTGATTAGGACTGTGTTAAATCTGTTTTGGGAAGAAGTGGTATTTTGGTGATTCATGAATGAGTCTATTTCTGCATATATGTAGCTCTCCCTTGTTGTTATAGTACAAGGACCTTGCACATATTTTATGAATCTAACATAAAGATTTGTTTGTTCTTCTGATTGTATTGAGCATAGAAATTCAAATGTTTTATCTTTTTATGTTTGCTATTGTATCCCATAGACTTGCGGCACTCATTAGTTTCAATGGTCCTTTAGGAGTTTCTATGTATGTAACTGTTGTCTGAAGTGGAGGTGTACTTTAACTTTTTTTTTTTTTAATCTTGTCTTATTGCAGTGCCTAATAATAAGGTACAGAAGAGCTGGAAGGTTATTTTTGCTAAGCTCTTAGGTATCCTTCAGCTTGTTATTACAGATGCTGCGGGCTGTAGGATTGCCATAGATGCTCTTGGGCCACCTCCAACCCCTAAGATGGTTTCTTTGTGAAGTCCTAGCTGTCCTGGAACTCACTCTGACTTCAAGCTCAGAGATCTGCCTGCCTCTGCCTCCCCTGTGCTGGGATTAAAGGTGTGAGCCACCACCACCTAGCCATAGATGCTCTTCTTGGAGGTGAAGATATTTCTGTTTATTTTTATTTCTAGTTTTCTGAGATTCTTTCTTTCTTTCTTTCTTTCAAATAAAGCAGAGATGACTGTTGTTTTGTCAAATGCTTTCTCTGTGTCTATAACTAATCTTATGTTATTCTTTATTCTGTTACTATGTTACATTTCACCAATTTATTATTTTTAGTTAAGGATAAACTACAAAAAGTATGAACATTTAAAAGCATGGCTGTTTTGAGGTAAAGTCTCCTTGGGATTATATTGCATTTTTTATTTGTCCACTTCTCTTTAGGTGTGCTGTGTTTCCCCTCCTAGCTACTTAGGAGGAAAAGATCTTACCACTTAGATGGCAAGACCATTGATTTTAGACTCTTACTTTAAAACAGTCTTTTAATATTCATCACTGCATATAATTTGCTTGGACTCAATCAATCACCATCTCTTCACCCCCTTTTCTTCCCAACACACACATACACACACACACACACACACACACACACAGTACACTAAGTGGTTCTTATATGTGCATTGTATGGGACCATGTACTGGAGGATGGGTAGACTCAGGGACTCTGTCCCTGAAGAAAACTGACAGTCCTTCCCTTAGCAGCCAGCAGTTGTCAATAGCTCCTCAGATAGTGGAGGAACTTTGAGCCCCTCTCCCATCCATGCTGGGATTTCAGCTGGCTTGGTCTTGTGCAAGTCTTGTGTATATGGTCCTTGGCACTGGGATTTCATATATGCAATTGTGTTGGCATGTTTGACAAATGCTGTTTTATTCTTGACATCTTTCCTCTGGCTCTTACAACCTTTTGCCCCCCCCCTTCTGTCATAGACCCCTTTTTACTAACAATTTCTTCTAAACTTTTTCCAGTTAGTTCAGTGCTCCCTGAACTATAAACATTTGGGGGGGGGATGTAGTATTTTCACAATATTTTGCTAAAATATTTATTTCTCCTTTGGCTTGTAAATCATATATAAGTATTTTGCTTAATTTTTGATTAAAAAACTTATTTCATGTGTACTTTTACAAAATTGTCTAGTTAGATGGTCTGTCTTAGCAAACACACCAAATGCTCTTCTGCAGCCATAGGTGTGCGGAGCTGTGACGACTTCATTTTGGTAAAGGTATCTATGAGTGCTTTTTAGCTCCTTTTCTTGTTCTAGTTAATTCTATGGATTGCCAAAATAGGGGTACTTAAAGCCACCAGCTACCGTAACTGTGCCATTTCAAAACTTTGGGGGCCATAAGGGGGCATAGACATTTGTTACATCCTCTTCATGTTTTGTTTATGTGGGATGCCTGGTAGACAGAGGACTTTATGTGATATCAGTCCAGTGATGACAGCATTCTTCCACCTGACATTTGCATATCATTTCCAACCCATTTGCTTTTAACCTGTCATCCTCTTTATGTATTTAGGTTCTTACCTCTACTTTCTCCCTCTTTACTAACCATCAACTAACTCACAGCTGCCTCTTGTCTCAGTCAACCAGCATGCTGACCTCTGCGGCTTCTAAAACCAAGCTTGGAGGCATCTGCTCAGGGGATCCTAAGGTCCTGTGGCTACTGCAGCAGCTGGGACTCTTAAATCTACCCATTTTCCTGAAGCAAATGGGGCTTGGTAGCCTGGAATTAGTGCTGTGGAAGAGTGCTGGCTTCCTGGGGGCGTTGATTTCCCTTTTCTATTCAGGTTGCTAAGTTACAAAGGCTCCAGAAGTGGCCGGGTGCAGACTTGCTTACCAGGGACCAGACAGAATCCTCATGACTTCGATGGAGTTCTTGCCACTCTGCTCAGGGTATCTTTCCGTCCGTCCTTATAGTCCTCTAGGGATTAGCCCTACTTTTCAAACGAGAACCGGAGTATGTGGGCACTGGAGGACTGACCTAAGGTCACATAGCTAGACAATTGTAGTAAGTCACCAGTGCCCTGAAACTCACAGGTGTCAGTTCAGTTCTCAGTCCTTGACTGGGGTGACTGTCCATTCAGGGTGGGTGAGCGAGCAAACCTAGAAAGGAATACATTTTACACTGGAATCCTGGCAGTGCCCAGCTATGGAAATAAAAACAGACAAAACCTAACTCGCTCTGTCGGTGCTAGATACAAGTATTTGATTCCATCTCATCCAAAAGTGCTGGCTGGGACCCACTGGCTTGATTAACAGGGATTTCCTGATTCACCATGGATTGCCATCCTTGGTTAGAAAAATTAGTTCTACAACATTCAGGTTACACAGAGCTCATCTATTTATGCAGCTTTTCAGAAACTTGGATTTTAAAACACATCCTACAAGCTTGTGTAGAGTTTAAGGAGCAGGCACAGAAAGGGTCCTCCAGCACAGAGTCAACGCTGCTCCCACATGTTCTTCTTGCTTGGAATCCACACCTTGTTTCCCATCTCTCTCTGGCAACCTCTCCTGCTCCTTCCTTCCCTACCACAGGGTGTGTGAGGGGGTGTGTGTGTGTGTTGTCTGGGCTACACACTCCTGCAATTCACAGAATGTACCAGGGCCACAGGGGTGTGTGTGTGTGTGTGTGTGTGTGTGTGTGTGTGTGTGTGTGTGTGTGTGTATGCTCTCCTGCTCCTTCCTTCCCTACCAGGACCACAGGGTGTGTGTGTATTGTCTGAGTTACTTCCCTACCAGGGCCACAGGTGTGTGTGTGTTGTCTAGGTTACACACTCCTGCAATTCACAGAATGTACTTGTGGCTCAAGTTGGTCCACTGGGGCATCCAGGCCTCTGGCTGGAGTTGTGTGGGAAAGAGTCTCTTTTTTCTGGATTGGCTCAAGTAGGGAGAGCGTTTGTGAGAATGATGGCCAGATTCTTGGGAGCAGAGCTGAGATCTGGGCACAGTCTTCACTGTATTGTGACTCCTCTGGCCTCAGCACCCTCACTGAATCTCAGCTAAAGTCTCAAGACTCATTAACCCATTTCTGTAACTATGGAAGCATCCTGACTGATGCATCCTTTCATTAGAATATTGAAAAAAGGTTACAGAATGGCAAATGACTATAAAGACTTCTAAATTATAGCAAAGTCAATTATCTGAACACAATCAGCATTCAGTTGTCAGGATAATTTCTAAAGAACCTAGGAACAGCCAGCCAAGCAAGGCACATACGGTGACATCATCTGTGTCCTTGGGCACAGAAATGGATATGTGCTAGCCAAGGCAGATCCAGCACCAGCGATGAGGCACAGCTGCTGTTCACTAGCTAGCTGGGTGACCTTGAACCTTATACACCCCTCTAATACACCGAAGAGAATCAATCTTACCTGTGCCACAGTGTGGAGCTATCTATACGGTCAGCTATGATCAAATCGACCCACAACAAATGCCTTCCAGCCTCCAATTCTCCTGTGTGGTTCATCCTGAGTATCTTCTTACTTATGAATATTGGAAACAAGAGTTTGGCCCAAATCTCTCCCACTTGATAAATAGCAAGAAAACGTCCCTACACTGCCCCCTGCAACTTGTGTTTTGTCAGACTCGTTTTAATGGAGCTTTTCACTGTCTAAAGGGAAGGGCTGCTTTTGTGCATTAGCTGGGTTCTGCTTGGAGATGGGCTCCCTTGAACACTGTAAACCACAGGATCCAGATTACATTGAGACTTCCAAAGCTTTCACCTTCATTTGCATGCCACTCTGTTTGTTAGTAAGTATTCCAGTACCTAATTTCCTGGGCTGCCTCTTGCTTGCTCCAGCATCTGGCATCCGGTCTAATTTTTGCTACATTGTACTTTGCTCTAGTCAGTAGAAACAGCAGGCTTCAGTCAGGGAATATAAGTGAATAAACTCAACAGTGTCGATTTTAGCCCTCCACACTCAACCAGAGAGGAGCCCGCTCGGCAGGAAGCTAGCCTGGAATAAGTTATTCAGCCACTCAGACCTGCATACTAATGTGGCATTTAGTGTCGAAGTTTATGTGCTTCTAGTTGGTTCTGACATGCCAACCATAATTTGTTATTACAGTGGATGGAATCACTAGGCCTTGCATCTATAGTTACATGTCCTGTATATAAAGCCCATCCCTGGCCAGGACATGGGAACTACACCATCTGGGTTCAAATCCCAGCAGTCTGGGTTCAAATCCCAGTGATGTGATTTTTGGATGAATAACTGCTTAGTTTTCTGCTTACAAATGAGAATCAGAGAGCCTGTTTGATAGGAGACTGGATGAAACACAGGCGGCAGTTCTGGGAAGATGGAGCTCAGGAACCAGTGGGCACACGGGCTCAGCGATGACCACCTGCTCCATGCTGGGTTGCTATAGGCATTTCCCAGAAGCTAATGGTTTGTGTGTGGAGCTTATATGAGCAATGCATCTAAATCACAGTTGGCAGGGATATAAAAAGAAATGCTAGTTAAGTACAGCTTCCTGTGAGTCAAAATGAAGCCTTATTTAAAAGACAAAAAACAAAACAAAACAACAACAACAAAAAAAACCCAGTAGTTTGCACTATTGTCTTGTCTGAGTTACTGCTTAAAATGAGCAAGCTACTAGGATAATTTCCAAAGACTTTACTGTAATTGGATCTTACCTATGCATAACATGCTTTTTAGCATATAGTCAGTAGAGCTTTAGATTTATTCCTATACTACAGTTAAGCTATACTATTCCTGTTAGTGACTGAGTTCTTACGTAGACTTGTATTATTTTGCAATTTGTATTTAGCTACCAATATAACTGCCGTCCTATAAATGTAAATGGAACGCCTGTGCAAACCTCCATTTTGAGGTGTTCTTCAGTCAAAGGCATGTGTCCTAAGTTCTTTCTTCAGTTCTTAAAGATGTGATTATAACAGTAATTCTCTGGTAATGAAAGTCAAATGCTCTCCCCAAACTAAAGAAGTACTGCATGGCTGCTCGTGTAGAGGGCTAGGGTTCAGTTCCCAGCGGCCATGTCAGGCAGCGCACAGCTTCCTGGAACTCCACTTCCAAGGGCTCCCAAGATACCTGTACACATGTGACACCGACTTATAGAGACACAGAGATGAAACTGAACATAAACCACCTACATCATTCAGAAATGGTTTCATAATCATTAGGAATACTTATAAGTTAGCCTAGACAATCAGCTTTTTGCAGAAGAAAAAAAGACATGACAAGATCGATCCAAGATTCTTATTCTAAACATACTAAGTCTTGTATATAAACTCTATTTTCTTAAAAGTCATATGACATCTTTAAATTTTCTATTCAGGGAAACCATCTAACATCTGTTGCAAACCAGGACACCTGAGCTTGTGTGGTGAGGTGAGGTGTAGCATGTGTGAGCTTCTGGGGCAGCAGAGCTGAGTTCTGTGAGCATCCCTTGAAGGTTCGGTCCCTCATCTGCAGAACAGGGACGGAAGCACCGGATACAGAGGAACCTCGGGAACCACTGCCTGCTTCTGTCACGGGGCCAAACACAGGCTCTCAAACTGTGGTTCCTGTGTGCACGTGTGGGACACTCCTCTGATGACTCTGTTGGCAGTGACAGAGAAGCAGAAGTTGGCTGTTTCACATCGTACCAGGTCCTCAGCAGGCAAAGTCACTCTGTAGTATGTCTGAGAGACCTCAAAGACAGAGGAGGTGGGAAACAAAGGATGGAAGGGGTTGTCATGCTTCACACTGGCAGAAGGGCTGCTTAGCTCAGGAAGCCGAGCAGGAACCTGTGAATAATGAAGTACAATGTCCTCAGGGACACTAGCAGCATGATCTGCGGCCTGCAGCACTTTGGGTAAATCAGCTGCTTCCTTGAGGAAGAGGAGGAGGAGGAGGGGGGCAGGGGGAGGAGGTAGGAGGAAGAAGAAGAGAAAGGAAGAGGAATGAAGAGGAGGAAGAAAAGGGAAGGAGGAAGAAGATGAAGGAAGGAGGAAGAGGAGGAAGGAGGAAGAGGAAGAAGAGGGGGAGAAAAAAGGAAGAGGGGAGGAAGAAAAGGAGGAAGGAAGGAAGGGAGGAGGAGGAAGAAGAAGAGGGGGAGGAAGAGGAAGATGAGGACAGAAGAAGAGCCCATATAGATAAAGGCAACCCGTTTTGGAAACCCATGTGTTCTCATTTGTTCCTGGGACATTACTTCCTTGGGCATTAGCAACTGTCTAGAAAGCATGTAGGCTTGGCTCAGACCTGCTCTTTGCATGGCCCATGTAGGCTTGGCTCAGACCTGCTCTTTGC
>NW_022196912.1:113974237-113998917 GCF_008632895.1 Mastomys coucha | reverse complement strand
TGGCTCAGACCTGCTCTTTGCATGGCCCATGTAGGCTTGGCTCAGACCTGCTCTTTGCATGGCCCATGCTCCTGAGAGGGGCATAGGTTTGCAGATTCTTGGAGCACAGACCTCTTGAGTGCAGATAGTCTCTGATTTACTGCCAAGCTCTCTCCAAGGCACGATAGAACCTATGAAGTGAGCCATCAGGGCCCTGCTGGTCTAGAGGGGTGTGATCAGTGGACCAACCTGGAATAAGCAGATAAAGCATGTCATGAACTTGAGGTTCACCATGATGATTAGCTGCAGGACAGGCAGAGCAGCCTCACACCGTTCTCAGCCTGTGTATGCTTGTGGCCCGAGCCCCAGTTCCTTCCAGTTGTGGGTGGTGACTCCCTGCAATAGCACTGCCTTGGCTTGCAGTTGGAGGACCAATGCACGGGGATCTGAGGTACCACTATGCTGCTTTCTGCTGTCAGCAGCTGTAGCCTCTTTCCATAGTAGGTTGGTTCCTGGGATCCAGGAAGACTGAAAACTGAGGGTGCTTTCTCTCTGAGCAGATGAAGGAAGGACATCTCTGGGCATGGACAGTGGAAACACCCAACACAAAGCCAACCTGATTTGGAGAGCTGGCACCATCACTGAGCCTTGGGCTCACCACTTGGGCTAGGCCGGCCAGCGAGGCTCAGGGACCCCATTGCCCTCCTTGGGTCACAGAGACACCACTATCATGCTGGCTTTTTGCATGCTCGCTGGAGAGTGGTAATTTCATTCCAGGCCTGTACACATTTTTAAATACTATGAAATTTAATAGCTTGATTTTAAGGATATCTAAAAGTGAATTAAGAAAATAACACTTCTTCTTTAATAAGAATGTTGACAATGACCATCGACACATGGCCATGATGGATTTTTGCGAGGCGTCTTGTACAGGGGTAAGACTTTAAGGGAGGTGAGTGTCCAGTACAGACCAGAACATCCAATGCCACATCACTTCATCTCAGGAGGGCACCCACATATTGCCATGTGTGTCAGGTGCCTTGACATAAGGAATGTTCCAAATCCATGGCCGATCTGGGAAGGAAGCACATCACATTACATTTATTTGGACTATCACAGAATGTATCTATTTGCCTACTGGGATCAAAGCATTTGGTGCTCAGCTCTCCAAGTTGTGAAGAATATTTTCCAAATCAGCCCCTCCACATCCCCCATGATACTGTCTGCAGACAATAGCTTTTGTAAAGGTTCATGTTAGAGCTAAGGGTTAGATGAGCATGGGGAACAGGCCAGGAGAAAGTGACATCAAGCCATGTAGCACATAAGACATAGCACCTGACACATGACCCCCCTCATGTGCATGAGTGTAACTCTTTCCTGTGCATGTAGTATTCAGAGGTCAGGGTTACAGGTATATGCCACCACAGTCCCTCTCTGTGTGGTTGCTGGGATCTGAACTCAGGTGCCATGCTTGCACAATGCTCTACCCAGTGAGCCACCTCAAGCCTTTCTCTTCTCTTAGTAAGCTGACGAAAGCATGGCAGCAGCTGGCAGGTTTCTGCTCTCAGCAGCTCACACATCACCAAGAAGCCTTGGGTCATATTCCTGGAATGTTTTTGTTATATTATTATATTAAAGGTTAATGATCAACAAGAAGATCTCTAGAAATGACTGAAGACTAATGTCACAGAAGCAACAGGCCTGAGCCTGTGTTCTCACAAGAAGGCCTGTGAAGGCTCCTACCCCCCCTCCCCATACACACGGGGGTACACATACACACTGGCCTGAGTTGACATTAGAAATCTTCCAGTCATTCTCCACCTCATTCATCGAGGCAGGGTCCTCAATTGAACCTAGAGCTCGCCATACAATACAGCTAGTCTGACTGGCAGTTCACTGTGCCAATTCCACCACCTTCTGACCACTGGAATGACAAGTGGGCCACCATGCCACCTGTTATTTAGATGGCCTCTGGAGACTCAAACTCCAGTCACCACACTTGTGTAACCACTGCTTAACTCATCTCCCAGCCTTGTCAAGCCATTCTCACAACACATTGCTATGGGTAGAGTGGAACCATTTCAAAAGAGCCATGAGATGGGTAGGGTGCAGATAATCCCAGGTTAAAAGGGGTCCCCATCATTGCCTTGGTAAGTATTACAGAAGATGGGCTTTTAAGGCCACAGTGTTTATTGTAAACAGGTTTCCTCAGTCATAAGGATGGCCAGGCAGTAACCCAGCCCTACAAATTTGACTTTAGGAACCTTTCCTCCCTCTCTAAAGAAGTGATGACAGTTCAGAGGGCAGCCTGTTTGTGTCAAGTAACCTCAAAGTAATCATGCCCACAGCCATACACAGAAGGATCTGAAGGAGTTCCAAAGACGGCAAGACTGGCCTTGAATGCATGGAACAAACCCGTTTCTGTTGACCCACCAAGCTTGGTGGAGCCTGGTAACCCCAGAGTGCATTTTTCAGGTTTGTTTTCTAAAAAGACTGAGGGCCTGGGGGCCAATGGCAAGGGACCCGACTTCCTACCCTCTATCTGTGCCGTTTTCTTTCTTTAGAGGCACTGCCTTCTGTACCTGGATCTGTCATCTACCCATCTTTCCCATGCCGTGCTCTGTGGGGCAACACTGCACCACCTCAATCAAGGCAGAGACCATCTTGATTCTTGCCATGAGTACAACACAGCGATGCCTGGCACAAGGTAGACTTACTAACCAGCCAATAACCTCAAGATCAGTCCTGTGTTTATTCCTGTCCCTCGCCCTCAGGCAACAGGAGCCAGGCAAGGACCTGGGAAGCTCCCTGGTGGCAGGTCTCTGCAGCTCTGCTTTACAAATTAGCAGAATGCCAGAACTCTTGGGTGGATCATTTCCCAAGCTGGCTGACAGGTCTGCCACCTCTTGAAGAGACAGAAAAACAGCCACAGGGAGACGAGGTTAGCTGTGTCACTACTGTACCTTTGTGCCCATGACTACTGGGAACACACATTCAACACTCACTGACTTGGAGGAAACCTGTTTTTAAGCAATCCTCTTAAATCCTCTAAAGGCCTCTCAAGAGAGCCTGCCTTGAAATCTACTCACACATGCAGCCAGAATTGCTATGAGTGCAGACTAGATGCCGGGGAATTTGCTAGGTGCTACAGAGAGAAGGGAGGTGAACTAGATTTGCCAGCCTCCTTGAGGGAACTTACATTCTAAAGTGGAAGGCAGAAAAGCAGGTGGCCCACCAACCATATGTAGCCATTACTGCGTCTGTAGTTGGTCCCCTAGCAGGTTGGTAAGAGCCTGTTAGAGTAAGATTTTTCCAGGCCCCAGATCAGAAAGCTTACCTCACCAGGTCTGGGCTGGGTCAAGCAACACACATTGGGATCGAGTTCTAAAACTGATCTCAACCCAGTAAGAGCCTAGGATCCAAGATAAAGAAAATGAAATATGGGCTGGAGAGATGGCTCAGCAGTTAAGAGCACTGACTGCTCTTCTAGAGGTCCTGAGTTCAATTCCCAGCAACCACATGGTGGCTCACAACCATCTGTAACGGGATCTGAGGCCCTCTTCTGGTGTATATGAGCTACAGTATACTCATATACATAAAATAAATAATTCTTAAAAAAAAAAAAGAAAAAAGAAATATTGCCCCCCTCCCCCAGGTCCTCAGGAATATAGTGGAACAGCAAAGGGACATGACCAGGTCTGAAGTTAGGGAGAAAAGACTGCTTGTAGGTAGAGTAAAGAGGCCAGGAAGATAAACAAGAAGGCAGCTTTGGAGGTGACAAACAAGGAAGCCTATGCTAAGGTTTAACACAGCTGGAAGGCTAGGGAATTACAGTCTGCAGGTTCAACGTCACTTCCCTTTGGCTACTTAGGGACTTCTGCTAACTCCAAACTTAGCTCTATCTGCGTGTGCAGCCTGGACCAAGGCAACCCGAGTGTCCCAGGTTCCTTATTTGGAAAGTGGGATTTGCACTGCAGCAGTCTTGTTGTGGTGTTAAGAAAATGCAGTGAACTAATTCATGTCACAAGCTTGCACCAGCTCCTGCTATACTAGAGGTACTCAGGCAGTGCAGGGTGCTGTGGTAATCATCATGATTTTCATCTCTCAGGGGTGAGGATTATCAGTGTCCCGTGTGCTGTCAAAGTTCTGCAGGGTTTCCAACAATCAGACAAATCCAAATAAGCCACACAGTCCCTCTGTCTGCCAGTGACTGACTCTTTTCTTTGACTCTTTAAGGACTGGCCCAGGATTAAGGGCTTATAACTGTAACTGCCAGGCCCAAACCCTTGCAGTACACTTCCCACGCCCCACTGTGCAGGGAGACTTAAGGACTCACTTTAAAGGATGCTTTCTGAGGTCACAGCTCCTCAGCAGAGGCAGCCTGAGTTGTGTGTGTGAGGGGTGGTAAAGAGGCGAGCTCAAGAGTGCTCCAGTGACATCTATTTCAGCCGCCCCAGGAAACAAGGTGAATAAAGACAATGCAACTCGAAATACGAGGGAAGTTCTAAAACCTTGTCTTCTGCTTTAGCAAACTTAGCAGAGACGCAATGGCTTTCAAGGGCAGCATCACTGTTAACTGGGTTACCTCACTGCCTCCTCCTGAGGAACCACCGACCTGGCCGTGTCTACCCTGGAGCAGGACACTCACCTTGCTGAAAACTAAGTATTCATTTCAAGGGACCTGGATCAACTGCATGGTTATTTCAACAATAATTTCTTTAGGATTTCTCACCCCAAACCTTTGAAAGCTGAGTTGGTAGTTTACTGCCTTCTGGTTATATTATGAAACAAATGCAGATTTCTCCTTTAGGAGGAGATCAAAGTTCTAAAAAGCTGGGCATCAAGGTACATGCCTTTAATCTTGAAGGCAGGCAGAAGTTGCTGAGTTCCAGGCTAGCCTGGTCTACGTAGCCAGTTCCAGGCCAGCCAGCACTACATAGTGATTAAAAAAAAAAAAAAAAATTATTCTTAAAATTTTTTTCTAGATGTGTCACTAAAACATTTCTCATTTCTCAAGATTTTCCTTTTGGAAAAATAGGTCTTTAAAAATAAAACACACCAATTTTAAGTAAGTACTCTCTCTCTCTCTCTCTCTCTCTCTCTCTCTCTCTCTCTAAATGTATTTGGAAAGGACAACTGAATCAATTTCCTATCTCCCTCAGAAAAATGAGTACTTCATCAATTTGGGCTTTATAGTTTAGTGATAGTTGTGACTGGTCTAGGCTGAACTTATTCTGATAGTATCTGAACGCAAGGAACTATTCTAAGCTAATCAATAACAGCTGTACTACTTGGGATCAGTGGTTCTGAAATGGCTTAGAGGATTACATGTACTATGTATGTGCTCAGTCTGAACTTGGTATCTCAGGTGCCAGGCAGGTGTCAGGACCTCTTCTACTGAGTCTTTACACCTATAGTTTATTATTAGCCTCTCCCAGCCACTTAAATTAGTATATACATACCTATCCTGCCTATGAGAGATTACATATAACTTGGTAGACACCAACTGGATCATCCAAAGTTAACAGCTATGAAAGGACCAGTCGGTATCAGGTGCCTCCGGACGTGCGGCATCAAGATGAACACAATATGGTGGTTCTCTTAGCAAAAGTGCTACTGCCTGGACCTCGTGAAGAAGAAACAGTGGGCAAACCCAGCATAGGATGCTTCTCGTGGATCACAAAGTAACTAGCCTGTGCTCTGAATGAATGTCAGGTAACACAGGGCTATGAACCTGCCCCCACTGATGGAGGCTACAGGTGGGATAAAGGAGCGCAGCATGTGACTCAGGATCTCTTTTGCTATAAGAAATGTGAATGTATTCCACACAGGAATGCGGACTTCATATAAACTGCTGGCCCTGACAGTGACACCGGCTTATGGAAGAAAATGCTTTTATCTAAGGGGGAAAGATATTATGTCTTCAAATTTCAAACAGCTTGGAAAAATGTTTGAGGAAGGATGCAAACGGAATACAGTACTGGCTCACTAAACTTGGGTGAGAGGCACAAGGGGATTCTTGTGCGCTTCTTGAAAGATACTATATATGGATGACCTGGTATAATTTTTTAAATAGAGGGGACACTGGAACACAGATGCTGTAGAGGGGAAGGAGCCTGGAGGGTGACGTCACTGTAATGGAGAAGAGAGGGCAACACAGGGAGGGGCCGGAGGGAAGGGGGACAGCTCCAAGGGTGTTTGACAGGGAGCTATTTATTAGCCTACTTAAAAATACATACACATGTGTACATGTGTGTCTTACACACAGTTTATATATAAAGCACACACGTGCGTGTGCGCGCGTGCATACACACACAAACAGTTTAAATGGAGGTACCTAATAACATAGAGTTTCTCTGTGTAACAGCCCTGGCTGTCCTAGACTTACTCTGTAGACCAGGCTGACTTTGAACTCACAGAGATTCGCCTGCCTTTGCCAATGAGAGCTAAGATTAAAGCCACACCCAGCTTACCATTCCTATTATTAAATGGATCTGTCGTTTCAAAAGGGTCACCTAACCTTGATGATAGGGTAAATTCATGCCTATCTGCATCACCCACAGGTTTTATGAACTGTGTCCATCACATGCTCCACTATGTTCATAGCAATCTTATTTATAATAGCCAGAATATGGAAAGAACCTAGATGTCCCTCAACAGAGGAATGGATACAGAAAACGTGGTACATTTACACAATGGAATTCTACTACTCAGCTATTATAAACAATGAATTTATGAAATTCTTAGGTAAATGGATAGATCTGGAGAATATCATCCTGAATAACGTAACCCAATCACAAAAGAACACACATGGTGTGCATTCTCTGATAAGTGGATATTAGCTCGGAATACCCAAAATACAATCCACAAACCCCAAGAAACTCAAGAAGAAGGAAGACCAAAGTGTGGATACTTCGATCCTTCTTAGAAGGGGAAACAAAATACCCACAGGAAGGGATACAGAGACAAATTGTGGAACGGAGACTGAAGAAAGGACAATCCAGAGACTGCCCCACCTGGGAATCCTTCCCATATACAATCACCAAACCCAGACATTATTGTGGATGCCAGCAAGTGCTGGCTGACAGGAGCCTGATATAGCTGTCTCTTGAGAGACTCTGCCAGTGCCTGACTAATACAGAAGTAGAGGCTCATTGGACTGACTACAGGGTCCCCAATGAAGGAGCTAGAGAAAGGACTCAAGGAGCTGAAGGGTTTGCAGTCCCTTAGGAGGAACAACAATATGAACTAACTAGTACCCCCAGAGCTCCCAGAGACTAAATCATCAACCAAAGAGTACACATAGGGGGACTCATGGCTCCAGCTGCATATGTAGCCGAGGATGGCCTAGTCAGTCATCAATGAGAGGAGAGGCCCTTGGTCCTGTGAAGGCTCTATGCCCCAGTGTAAAGGAATGCCAGGGCCAGGAAGTGGGAGAGGGTGGGTTGGTGAGCAGGGGGAGTGAGGAGGGAATAGGGCTTTTTGGGAGGTGAAACCAGGAAAGGAGATATCATTTGAAATGTAAATAAAGAAAATACCTACTTAGAGAGAGAGAGAGAGAGAGAGAGAGAGAGAGAGAGAGAGAGAGAGAGAACTGTGCCCGCACACAGTAGGCTCTCAATATTATGAATCTGTAGAGAACTGTCAGCGGTGGCTCAAAGCAAAGCACCCCAGGGAATGACCTTAACTTCTGTCACTTGATCTGATCATTTTTTTTTTTGTTCCAAGACAACATCTGGCTGGGCTTTCACAGTGGGATATTCCTGTGTTAAGCTTTTTATGTGGACCTCTGATTTAAAATATATATATATATATATATATATATATATATATATATATGGAATGAGACCTTGTGTGTGTTGCCATGGTTCAAAAATCACTTTTAAAAATGAAGTGCTTTTGAAATGGTCTTAACCACTCGTTTTTCTTTGCCTTAGTAAAACTCCTCTGTATGGGCCACAGGCCTTTATAGAACATTGGCTGTATTTGGAAAGTAATATCTGAATTACTAGCATTATTCTACACACTGCTGTAGGAATGCAGAAGCCAAAATAATAGTGATAAAGCATAATAGTACAATTTCTTTTCTATGTATCTTTCAAAAAAAATGCCTAAGAAACAGAAATTCAACAAAAACACCCTGTAAAGCACCCTGTTTGCTGGTCAAACAAAAGATCTAACTTCCTACAGTTAGGATAACACTTGCCCACTGCACAATTCTGAGCTGCTGCAAATGCTTTTCCTACTAGAGGGAAGGGACTTCAAGACATCTTAGGGCTTTGTGATCTCTCCGTTCTTGTTTTCCTATCCCTCTGGAGGTGAGGACTATTGGACAGGGATGGAATCCAGCCACGGCTAAGGGGGGCAAGGCTCAGGTCAGACCCCAGGAAGTAGGGCTCAAAGCAACCATCCCAGGTCACTCTTCTCTAGATCTTGACTTAAAAGAAAAGAGGAGAGACGTGACGATAGAGAAAGAAATGAAAGCACAAAGCCAGAGAGGTGAAGGGACTGACCTATAAAAGCTATAAACTCAAAGGCTACTGCTCAGCAGGAACAGGGAGAGGGGCTCACATTAATTCATTGTGCAGTGAATAGGGAACTAAACTAGACCTTGTCAGGAGAGTAGTTATGATAATCCAGCCAATGTTTATCGACTGCTAGCTGAGCACTGTGGTAAGCACTCCATAGACTTCACCTCAGCTAATGCTCTCAGCAGCCTGCAGCAGGGACGAGTATTCCCCATTTTGCAAACTGACACATGCCTAAAACTCACTGAACTGCTGCAGGACAGATGGCACATAAACAAGTTATTTTAAATCATGGCCTCCTTTTTAAAATTTTATTTTGGCGGAGGCTAAGGTGAAATTTTTTCACCTTTGGTGAAATTCTGGGTTGAAATCTATTGCAACCCTGCTGCTACAATGAATAAGTATGATATACAAACCCTGAAAGCTCATAGACGAGTCATGCCTCATAACTGTGTCAACAGCTGGGGCAGGGCAATGTCACCTTAAGCTTTCAGGATGGTACGCTGGCAGCATAGAGCAACACAATCTTAAGAAATGGGTCCACCAGATGGGGAGGTTTGGCTCATCAAGAAAGCCCCAAGGTGACTGTGGGCAGGAAATCTGGCAGAAGCCAGCGGGCTCAGCTGTGAGAGGAGAGCCTGCACTGGACTGTCCATCATGAACTAAATGACAGAGACTTAATAGAGTAATGCCATTCAAAGCTCCCTGTCATGCAGTGGTCTCTATTCAGATTTAGCATATTTGCATATTCTAACTTGGCCACTCCTGGAGGCGTCTGTTCTCTAGAGAATATGTCAATTATGATTCGATAGTAAACTTGTCATTTGAAGTTAGAAGTGTTTCCTGAACGCACATCTCTATGACCTTGAACCCACTTTAAAGACTGACCTTCTTGGGGTGCTAACATCTGCTCAGTGAGGATGTCTGACCCTGTAGACCAGTGGTTCTCTACTCTCCTCATGCTGCAACCCTTTAATCCAGTTCCTCATGTTGTGGTGACCCCCAACCATAAAATTATCCCATTGCTACTTCATAACTGTAATTTTCTACTGCTATGAATTGTAATATAAATATCTGATGTGTAGGATATCTGATATGCGACCCTAAAGGTTCGTGACCCACTGTCACTACTGTAGACAGCCCTATGGATTCTTTATTGGAAAGTATACTTGGTCACTGCCTCTAGGAAAGTCACAGTCCACTATAGCAAGTTTCAAAGTGTGGCCTGGTGACATCTCCTGGGGGTGTGTCTATAAATCAAAGTTATTTCTTAGTGACACAAAGCCATCATGTGTTTTCCTCACTTTTATGTGTGTAGAGGTTATGTATGGGTGACATCACAACAGAGGGAGTGACAGCAGATGACAGGGTTCAGCAGTCAGCTTTTAGGTTGCACAATAAAGATGCTTTTGAAAACCATGAAGTGACGCCACCTCCCTCACTAATTTTGTCCTTTACTTTTGGAACTGGCCATAAAGCATAAAGTGACTTATTGTTTTAAAACTAATGTCAATATATACAGTTAAGCATTTTCCAGTTTTGTTTCCATTATTGTAAATACCAATACATACATAAAGCTCATATAAATTACGACTCTTTATGACTCCTGGTAACTGAGTGCGAGTGGGCTCTAAGAGAAATACATCACTTGAGTGGCCTCAGATAGGGAAGCATGAACCGTTTGCAAGTCTGAGCTTCCAGAGGCTTCCAGGACCCAGGCTCACACGGAGACCAGCGCTGCCTCCCAGGTTGCTTACTTCCACTGCTGTGCAAGATTATGGTTCCCTTCATTTGTGTCTCACCTTTACTCCCGTAGAGCTCTGGGGGCAGGTCGTAGGGCACAGGAAAGGAGGCAATCGGCTCACAGCTGCTGGAGAAGAATTTCTGTTTCACTTTGAAGGTATCCAAGCCCTGCAGACACAGAGGGAGGCTATGACTTAATCTTGTTCTCTAAAATAGCCAGAAGATCTTAAGAATGATTTATCTTTATGATATCCCCAAGAATATTGAGTGATTTCAGAGCTATTCTCAATGATACACAAGAAACTATGTTCTATAACTCCTTCCCTCAAATTATTTTCTTCTGTAAAGCTAAGAGAGGCTGCATGTAAGAATGACGTTAAGTTCTGTGAGTTTAACAAAGGACAGAGAAGACTCTAGGTAAAAGCCTGTTCTACCAAGCATGGCACACAGTTAGCAGGGGTGGGTTCCAGGACTCCCTGGGTGAAAACTCCCAGAATGCTTTCAATATTTCTATAGTATCAGGCTGCCTGTTCTGGAGTAATAAGGAGAAGCATATACATATGCTGTTATGTATAAGGAACATGTGTGTGGAGAGCTTTTGGGGGTCACTTGGCAGGAATCTGACATTGGGCCAGGACAAGGAAAGAAGCTCAGGCAGAAATCTAATTTTAGGCTAGAAAAAGAAGTAGGCTTCAGGCATGAATATGACTTTGGGCTAGGACAGGGCAGTAGGCTCAGATATTTTGGTCATCCTGACAAGCCCCTAGAAACAGTGATCACGGGCATGATCACGGGACTTTGTCTATTGCCTTGCTTGTCCCTTGACTATTTGTGTTTATTGTCTTGCTTGTTCCTCAACCTAGAGCTGACCTTATTACTTGCAAGTAATTAAAATGGTATAAAAGCAGATTGGGAAAAAATAAACCCACCTCAACTTCAGAACTGGTTGGAGTCATGCTACAATGTTGTCTAATTGTCTATTTTCTTTTGAATCCTCACTCCTGCCCTGGAGAACCCGCTGACTGACTGAGCTGGCTTGGCCACATATGCCAACATAAGATAGGAATAGAAAAGTGAAAATTCTTCAAGACCTACCAAAGTAAAAGGTTCATCCCAGGAACGGTAGAACAGAGAATTAATCTCCACTCTGAATCAAGGTGGAGGGGCGTGGCTCCTTCCAGGCTGCTGGGTGCACTGCTTTTTCTTTCTCACAGACCTGTACAGTACAAGTTCTTAACACACTAGTGCTCTGCCTCTCAGGGGACCCTGGACCATCCTGACATCCTGCTTTCTAGTCTGTTTCACTGTCTCCTACTGACTGTCTACTAACCTGAACACGTCCATATTCTAAATGCATGGAAAAACAATGCTGATGTCCTAGCAGCTGGCTACTGAACTGTAGAGTGCTCAATCCCCAGTCAGGTGTGTGGGGTAGTCATAGGCACCATGTGGGAGGACATGGCATCACACAGGGGCTTCTAGACACTCTCAAAGTTCTAGCTTTTGCTCTGGCATTCACTAAGCATTCATTCATTCATTCATTCATTCTTTCAAAATATTATTTCTCAAGCTGAAGCTATGCTAGAGCTCCCAAGAATATATGGTAACTGCACTTATAACTTGTAACCTTGTAGTATTTCTGGTTTCCTATCCCTTCAGGGATCTTAAAACACTAGATGGGAAGGTGATGACTACAACCCCATCCAGGTGAAACAGGAATAATGAACAGCAGGACAAATGGCCCAGCTATGACCCAATGATGTCATCAGCCCAGCCTCCATGAACACAGAGCTAGAAATGTATCCATTCAGAACACATGTGAACCTATGGTAAGCTCTGCTCCACGGACTGCCCTTGCCCTCTCCTTCAAAGTTCCCTTATGGGGTAGTTCAAGATCCCAAGATCCTATATAAGCCAATAATCCTGTCCCAAGGGGAACTTGGGGACTTCTGTTTATGAGACTACCTTTCTGTCAGATGTCAGCCTGTCTGAGGACTCCTTACTGGACCTGAGGGTGATAGATTAATAAGCTTCCCTTCTGGGCTAGGCACGGTAGGTTCCATGCTCTGGAGATACAAGAATCAACAGAGACATCATCAGCCCTGTCCTCATGGAATGCAGTGTTAGGGTGGCACTAAACAAGCACTTTATGTACATGTCTAACAGACGACTGCAATCTGTGGTAAGTGCTGTGAAGAACTGTCTTGGAGGACTACAGGAGAATAGCGGCCTGTTTTAACTTAGTGGCGATAGCCAGTAGATGCCTCCCTCCAAGGGGTGACCCATCTAAAAGATAGGTTTGCAGATGAGTGGAGAAAGAATAATGCTGGGGGCAGGGGGAAGCAGTACCTACAGAGGATAAGTCCTGCTTTGTTCTGGGAACTACGGTGGTTAGTATCAGATGACTACTTCATAAATCTTAGTTTCTTCATTTGTCAAAGAAGATGGCTCTTTATCACATTAATGTTTTTTTCTAGTTTGGTTTTGATTCTATAAAGACCATAACCAGGTAACTCGGGAGGAAAAGGCTTATTTCATCATCTAACAGCCTACAGTTCATCATGAGGTGAGTCACGGCAGGAATTCAAGGCAGGAACTGAAGTAGAGGCCCTGGGTGACTGCCACTCACTGGCCTGTTCCCCATGGCTTGTTCAGCTTGCTTTCTCACACACCCCAGGACCACCTTTCTGGGGCTGCACCCCTACTGTGGGCTGGGCCCTCTGGGCCCTCCCTCGTCAACCATGAACTAAGAAATGCTCCACACACTTGCCTATAGGCTAATGTGGTGGAGACATTCTCTCAGCTGATGTTCCCACTTCCCAGCTGCGGCTACCCTGTGTCAGGCTGACAAACACAACTTCAGTCCCTAGGGTGAGCCCTGCTGCTCAGTGGGATGCAAGAAACACGGAGCTGCAGGCACGAGAGTAGAGTGCCCGCTCTGCTTGCTTTAGTGGCTTCTACATTCCAGCAGCTGAGTAACACACGGGAAACTGTTCTGTGCTCACTAAGGACCACAAAAGAGGGCTGGAGATGAGGCTCAGTGGTAGAGAACTTTCCAAATATGTATAATGCCCTGGGTTCAATCCCCAGCACTACAGGAAAATCAAACCATAAGGGCCTGCAGGCAGGTATGAGGTGACAGCCGTGGCAAAGATGTTGACTGATTTGTGAAATGCAGTATGTGACACGGGCCTGGATATATTAAATAAATACATACATACATACATAAATAAACAAATAAGAATGACTCATGTCTGTGTCAGGCTAAGGAAAGGCTTTGTAGAAAAACAGTACTATAGTGTTTTTAAAACTTGGGTATCATTTTGACAAACAGCAGTGGCAGAGAAGAACATCAGGGGAGAGCAATTCATTCAAGGAAGGCTTAGAGGAGGCACATCTCATGGAGCTGAGCGCACTGGCATGGGAGTGGGGGATGTTAACACTTCCCTAAATGAGAAGAGAGCTGGACATCTGTGCTCTTCCTCCATTAAGCCAGGTACGTTATCTGGTTATTAGTGACTCAGGCATGAGTCAGCCTGGAGGCATTGGGGGAGAGTTCTTGTTGCTGGGAGCTCTCATGTCCATCAACTGGAGATGTCAGAACACTGAAGATACGGCTTGACTATTGACTTCAAGCCCTGCCTTGAAGTAAAGAACCCTCAATGCTTGCCTTGTTGCTTATATTTGTCTGATGACCACCCATCAGTCACTCACACCCATCAGCCACTCACACCCATCAGTCACACCCAGATGCACCCCAGGGATCCAGTCAGAGGCTGACTTTTTCATCAGCGGGCACTGAGGTTCTGAAGGAGACATTTCATCATGAGGTGGCTGGAATAGCTTGGGTGAGGGACTGGACTGGAGATTGCTCTCACAAGAGAAACAGGAAGTGGTCATGGTAGCGGGAGAAACAAAACTAAGAATTAGAACTGCAAAAGGCAGAGGAAGGAAGCTGGAGACCAGGGATGGCTGCAAGCTTGGGCCTGGTGAGCTGAGCTGAAGACACTGATGGCTGGCACTGCCAGCCGCACATTCTCTATTCAGCAGCAGGCGCTGGACCACGTCACCACCAGCCCCCACCTTGTCCTTTCTCAACATCTCACCTTTAGGAATTCTGCATCTGGGGAAACATCTCTTATTTTTGTAGTCTTCTGCTATATGACTTTAGGTAAGTAACTTGCCTTTCTGGGTCTTGGTTTGCTCATCTGGGCAATGAAGGTTAAGACAGCAGCACCCAACTCAGAGCTCCTGTGAGGACACAGGGCACAGGAATGAGCCAGTCTAACTGAATTCTCAGGGTGTGCTCTGTGACAGTAACTCCTGCTTTAGCAAGGAGGAAACAAACCTGGGCTGGCAGTTGTCTACACACACCCTGTCTTTGGGACTTCTGGTCCTATGCAAATAATTGGCCTCCATTTCCACAGAGAACCAGGAAAACAGAAAGTCTCACATCTGTACAAGTCTTTAGCTCATAGACTTGTCATGTTCTTTAACAGCCATGAGGCCATGGGAGAGTCTTTATGGCCTTAACCCAGTTTTGATGCCCTACATGTTCCAAGCCTGGCCTCCCTCTTGTGGTGTCTGACCTCTGACATAAGAATGTTTGAACCATCCATGTCTGACAAGAACTAATATGCTTTTTTCTTGAATGCCATTTCTGATCCAAATTCTAGGGTATTAAAAAAAAAGCACCACTTTTCCCTTCAATTGCATGTCAAATTATTTGAGGCTGTCTCCTAATTATCATTATTTATATATCACAGTGGTATTGCTTGGCATTTTACAAAACAGAGGAAGGCACCCTCCCAGGCATAGCACTTAAGACAATGCATTTATAAAACACCAGGTGAGAGGGTGGACATGAATCACACATGACAAATTGCTGGCTTCTCCCTCCCTCAGCTGGGATCATTGATGCTCAGCAGTTTGACTCAATCACATAGAGAAGTCTCCTCAGTCTGCAGCCGCAGATGTAGTTTATGTTGTTAGCTGCATGAACTTGTGTAGCAACTGCGAGTGTAAAACTCCATGAGGTGCTGGGTTTTTGTTTGTTTGTCTTTTGAGACAGGATTTCACTATGTAGTCCTGGCTGACTTGGATTTTTTATATAGATCAGGTTGGACTTGAACTCACAGAGACCCAGGGTATTGGATTTCTCTAGAACTGGGATAGTATCTGGGTTTGCAGGTAGGAGCCAGAAGAGGCCAGAGGGAATACACCTTCTTTATCAGATGGGCTGACTGGTAAGAAAGATAGGACAGAAAGGTGGGGGCCTGTACCCTTGGCCCCCACATGCTGACAGCTAGGGTCTGGGAAAAGCTCACAGAGTGGGCACACAAACAGGACTCTGGACAGTAAGGGCTTTGGTAGCTAGGATGCCTATGAGAGTGCAGCTTCTGGGGAGGAGGAGGACCAATCAGTCCAGTAGTGTGGGGGTGGCATGAAGACAGCTCTGGCTGGAAGTTGAAAGAACAGGCCTCTGCTTTCAGCCCTGGAGTGCACCACTCCCATTTCTAGAAGCAGCCTTTTTGAGTTCTGGAAAGCAACCAGGCTTGTTTCAAACCATTTGCAGGTTCCAGCTTTTAATTTTCATAAGACTTTATGAATTTGTTACTAGATGGTCCCTACTATAGGGCAGGCTTACATGAGTAAAGAAACTGGGCCAGTCTAGCCCAGCTGACAAATAGGGTCCCATCCTGATCTCACTTCAAGTCCTTTCTCCACCTGTCATTTTGGTGCCTATAGATGTAGGTCCCTTAGTCTTTCAAATTGGTGCCCTGGAGAGTTCCTTTGCTTGGTTCTTGGCTGTTTCTCCAATGTGTTCTCCCAATCTGTCTCCTCCTACGTTGTTTCAGTGGGAGTGATTCATGGGTGGAATTTAAAAGGTTACAAGACATGCTTCATGGAGCACTTGCTCTGCTGTGACCTCCTGGGAGACTGGGAGCCCAAGCAATGGCCAGGCAGAGAGTGTAGGGGACAAGGAAGGGGACAAGGAAGAGGGCTCAGGTGCGGCTGCTTGTAAATTTAGCTCTATCAGCCACACCCATCTCAGTGGAGCCTACCAGACTGACCATAGATCATCTGAGAAGACATCATTTGCTTGTGGTATGCACCATCTTTGAAAACAGCAACAATAAAAATAATGATTTAACCCAAACAGAGAAGGGAGAGAGTAGACTTGAAGATTGAAGTCAAGGCTTTTGAATTGGATTCTTTTCTCTTCCTTTTAATCCTGATGACAGAAAAGTAGGAATCCATTGCCTCAGAAGCAAATGAACCTAAGGCTCAGAAGAGACTAGGATGGTTCTCTGTTTCTGTCAAGGGTGAAACATTATCATCATCTAGAGCAGTGTTCTCAGCCTTCCTAATGCTGGAACCCTTTAATACAGTTCCTCATGCTCTGATGACTCCCAACCATAACATTATTTCATTGCTACTTCATAATTAATTGTAAGTTTGCTACTGTTATGAACCACCACATAAATATCTGATAAGCAATATATCTGATATTCGACCTCTGTGAAAGGATCCATTGATCACCAAGGGGTCATGAGCCACAGGTCAAAACCTGCTGTTCTAGATCAATTCTAAAATTGCCAAAGGCATTCTTGTTGTAAATGAGGCATGCTGGCTGTGTACCTACTACAGTTTTGAGGCCCTAAAAGTGCTAAGTCACATGGCCAGATTACTGAATGTCAGGTCTTGTCACAGCTGTGGGAAAGTGGAGAGCCTCTAGCTACTGCCTCCGCCTATTGGATGCTACATGCTCCTGTTTGCAGCACTGGTCTCAAGGTAGTGTGCAGGATGCAGTGACTGCAATGGCTCAGGGGTTTAGGACAGAAGCAGCACTCCTGGCTGCTGCTGACTCAGCAATGTGGGTGGCACAGACACAGAGCTGACCGGGAGGCACACAGAGGCTGAAGGGGAAGGTGGATCTGGATGGTGTCTGGCCAGCTGGCTGACTGGAGTCTGAATGAGCTAAGTCTCCAGAAACCATGGAATGAAACACATTGAGGTGTCTCTCACCAGCACCAAACAGGGGACACCAAGAAAGATGTAACCTCTGACCTCATTTCACAGCAAGCTGTGCTCTTGTCAGTGAACACTGTAAGGTTATTAGCAACACAGAAACCTTCAAGATATTTACTAAGTGGATATACAGGGATTGATAATACATGGCAAATTGTATTGATAATCGCATTGTTGAAGTTAGACACAAATACAGACTTAGGAAAGTGTGTGTGTGTGTGTGTGTGTGTGTGTGTGTGTGTGTGCGTGTGTAAGACAGAGAGAGAGAGAGAGAGAGAGAGAGAGAGAGAGAGAGAGAGAGAGAGAGAGAGGGAACACATAACATCAACAAGATTGCTTCAAGTGAGCTCATCCAGTCTTTAATACTGATCTACCACTGCGCACAGTGCACTACACTAAGCCTAGCCTCCAGACACTGCTGTGCATGCTGTTTCTGTGACAGCTGCTCAGAGAACACTGTAAAGTCCAAAAAGTTCAAGGAAGCAACATCAGCTGATGGCCATGTTCTCAGAGCCTCCACACATTCACAGGAGAACAGCAGAGTGGAGTGACGGTGCGATAATAACAACCACCCTACAAGTGGGATACGCAAGGAGCCCCGGATCCAGGAAGCTGTGGGATGCAGAGAAAAGAGTACCTACAGGGGCAGGCAGAATAGCTAAGAGCTAGGGGCATGGAGCTGCTTTCTAATATGGATTAGGTCTGGCTAGAGGAGGGCCCTGTAAGAACATGGGCCCTATACATGCCCATGTAGGGGCAAGTGCCAGGAGGGGCTGGAGAGATGGCTCACAGTTGAGAGCTCTTGCTGCTCTTTCAGGGTTTGACTGCCAATAACTACACGATGGCTCACAACTTTATGTAATTCTGGTTCCAGGGAAGCTGACACCCTTTTTTGGCTCTATGGGCACCAGCAAGGACTTGACGCACAGATACATATTCAGGGAAACATATATATGAAATAATAAAATAAATTTAAAGAACTAAAGAGATGCTGACAGTGAGAGGGGAGGGTGTGGCTCGGGCAGTCAGGAGTCACTGCCAGGAGGGAGAAGGACATGCCAGAAAGCTGAACTAGGTGTTACAGATCTGCAGCCCATGGGCAGCACTAACAGGCCTGTGCTCAGTAGTCTACCTGGCAGCAGGATGAAGTGAGGCATGCAGACGGCTTCTGGGAGCAAAGCCTGAAGAACAGGGCCTCAGGGAAGGAAGCAGAGGCTGATGTAGAACAGCTGGCATGCCCTGACCACACTGGCTGCTGGAATGGTGACCAGAGGTGACACTATCAAGCAGCACTGAGGAGTTAGGAATGACAAGAACCAGTGATTAAAAGGTAGGGAGAGAAAGAGTTGCCATGGGTATTTTTCATGCTTCAAAGCAGGGAAGTGGGGTGACCAGTAACAGTAATTCATTAGAAATCAGACCGCCTGGCTAATGTCTTTTAAATGATTTAGCTGATTTTGATGACATTTGCAAATGCCACATATCCTCAAGTACCTTCTGAATAATATGTGATAATCTATAATTTAAGAATTATGTTTTATAAGATTCTGAGGCCCTGACAATTGGCATGTGATGTGGATTGTCTTTCCTCTGCTCAGGTGGGGCCTAGTCCGTCCCAGTAATCCTGCCCTGCAACCCCCCAGACTAGGAGTCCAGTCTCCTAGACTAGCCCCACCATCATACCTCAGTCCTGGCACACACAGAAAACAATTTTTTCCTTGACTACAATGTTATATTTCTCTGCAAGGCTCTGCCTGAAACTGGGTTGAGTACTCACTGAAGGCCACCTCCCAGAATCCTTTCCCAGGTCCTCAGCACAGCCCATGCTCCCCATCCTCCAGGACTCCTAATATCTGGAAATATCTCTGACCATGCTTCTGATCATGTGCTATACACATTGTATCTATGTATCTCAATGGACCCTTGAGAGTCCTGAGAACGAGGACCACAGCTTGTTTCTCATTCCTCCCCAGGGTCCTCCATAGGGGAGGCCTTGGGTGATTGTAGACATGAGCTGGGAATGATGAGGTTGACCATGGACCACTGAATGTTTAGCTTCAAGTCTGCAATGGGCTTTGAGAAGGGAACTGAGCATTTCTGTGGCATACCCCTCTTGCAAAGACGGGTGATAATTCCAGAACATGGGTGATTGCTGGCTTCCTTCAAAGCCAATACCACACACGGCATTTCTGCCACTTTTCCAGAAGCTTCCGTCACCCAGAAGCTCTGCTAGAGTCTCTTCCTATATAAAAAATAAACACTACATCCCATAGACCAACAAGGCCCATGCCAGCTCACTTTTTGGTGATGTGCTCTGGGAATCCATCTCTGGGGTGGCTTTAACTCATAGCACCCCTCCCTTCTCTAGAGACAGGCCCACAATATGGGGATGCATTGGGTGGGGTAGGGGGCAGATGTAGAAGACAGACAGAAACCCAAGGTGTAGACAGATATGCAGAGTGGTCTTCACCAAGTGGAAGCCACTGGTAGCAGCAGCCAGAGAGGACTACATCAGACCCAGAGCTAGGCTGGCTCCTCCCCATTCTCCAGTCTGAATTATCAGTAATTCCTTTGACTTTCTCCAGCATCCTTTTAAATTTCCTCTTTGTGGGATTAACCTTCTTTTTATAAAATGCAAACAAAAGAACTCTGTAGCCCCTTAGATTCAGCTTACTTGGGTGGCATGGCACGTTCATGGTTTAGCCCTCCGCTCATAGCCAGGACATGTATCTTACTGCCCACAGATGGGTTATCTGACCATGATCATGATCACAGGCTCCCTGAGAACACAATACACTTCTGTGTATTCTCCATAATGCCTAATGTCAGCACTCTGTCCAGCCGTTTATGACTCACTGAAGGGCACAGATAGTTCAACTGAATGGGAAGATGCTGGGGCGGGGTTATGGTTGGCTAGTCCTTACCAGTTTTATTGGAAGCCACTGTGACACACTGTCCCAGGCTCTAGAGACAAACTAAAGAGCTGCTAAAGATGTGACCTTTCTTTACCTTTTTTTTTTTAAGATTTATTTATTTTATTATGTGCATATACTGTAGCTGTCTTCAGACACATCAGAAGAAGGCAAAGGAACTTTCAGTCACATGTCTAATGTGGCCTCAAAGTTCAAGTCACTGTGTTTCTTTTCTCTTTCCCTGTTATTTTCTTCCTCCCACTTACCTCTCATTTTTCAGCTTTCCAGATATAAAGAATCAATAAGGACAACAAAGCCACAACATGTTTAAATTGCTACAGCTATTCTGTTCATCTTTCCTCGGCCAGTGCTGAAACTTTAGATTCATCTGCTCACAGTTTGGAAAGCTAAGGTCAATCTCAAGCTCACCTGTAGCTAGGATGTGAAAAACACAGCCCCAGTGCTCGGGGCCTAGCTCCTAGGTGGCACAGATCAGAAGGGGTGGCATCATCTTTCATGCTTGCTAGACAGTTTTCATAACTAATGCAGTCTCTCTTTTACCTCAAACTGCTCTAATGTGCCTTGCCATTTTCTTAACAAAGTCAATTTGGGCATTATTCCCATGTTTCTCTATGGCCTTCCTCTGATATACAGGAAAAGACTATCTGTACTGATGGGGGCCTGGAGGACAGGGGTGACAGTACCCTCTATCTTATGAACATTCCCTTGCTTAGGGATCAGCTCAGAACAGACTTCACGAATGCCAACGACAAAAGCCAAAGAAGAAAGACATGCAACGTGCTCCATCATCTGAGTCAGCGCCCGAGTCAGCCAGTTCTTACCGAAACTGAAGCTAGGCCCACAGTCACAGCAAATATCTGGGCACTGCAGTCTAGACCATGAACTCACTCTTTTCCAGAACTGTGATATAACTGAAAGATCAGAGAGAGCAGCCAGAAGGCAGAGGCCTTGGGCTAAACCCTATGCTAGCTGTGGATCCACAGGGACATCACATCCTTGTCTTTCATGCCACCATCTACTGTGAGGCTGAGACACTGAAATCTAGGTATGAGCAGCAAACATATTTACCAGTAAGAAAGAGAAGGAGCTGAAGCTATGTGACAGCAGTTACATCCTGAAACCCTCTGGGGTGGAGGAGGACAGATGAAGACAGCCAAGTGGAGAAGAGAGAAGTGAGAGCAAGCTGCTCCCAGAACATGGGGAGATGGGGGATGGGGGGGAGGGAGGGAGGGAGGGAGGGAGGGAGGGGAAGGGAGGGAGGGAGGGAGGAAGGGAGAGAGAGAGAGAGAGAGAGAGAGAGAGAGAGAAAGAGAGAGAGAAAGAGAGAGAGAGAGAGATTGCTGCTGGAGTGCTACGAAAGAGGGCGCTTTGCAGTGTGCTGTGAGACTCTGAGTTCATTACTGCTCACGGGCTCACTTAGGTCTACAGCCAAGCTCATGGTACCCCCTTACCTAAACCTACTACATTCCAAGCAGCTCACAATGGACATATCCTAAGGCTTCAGCAAGCAGTAAAAAGGGAAACGGAGGGGCGCTGGCTATCTCCCTGTGTAGGCCACCCTGGCTGTATCCCATGGTTAAGAGTATGATGAGGGTACAGGAGGCTCTGGGGCATCTGCACCTCAGGGAAATGAGTCTTTGGAAGTATGATTCTGGTGCGTAGTGAAGCATATGGCTTAGGCCACCTGGTCCCCACAGGCACAGCAGACACTTCATCTGGTGTTTGGCCATGGAAGCTGTTAGCCACTTGAAAGCTGCCGAGGAGCCGATATACATCTTGAGAGAGAGAGCACTGCCTACATGGTGCATTTCTGGGTGCTCGTATCACAGGTGTCCTCCACTAAATCCTGAACTCTGTGCTCCCCAGCTTTGCTGCTGCCAGCTCCTCTGTAGTTGTGGTGCCTCTTCCAACTCCCCCTGTACTCTAAACCCTCCCCACTTTTCCCTCCCCCTAGCACTCCACCCACTCAAAGTCCTGTGCTTGGCTGGGCTACTCTTTTCACAACTTGTCACTTCCTACCATATGGGTCTTCACATGGTGCTTCACAGTGTCTATTCAATATGGCTATTAGCCTTGCCTTCAACAGCTAGCCAGATTAAAACATAGGTTTTGGATTAGACTCCTGACCTCACCACCAGACCACGCTGGGCTCACACTGTGACAAGAGGAAGAGAACAGAGCCCCATTCATAACATGTGTGACTGAGTGGGCAGGGACAACGTTACTCACAAATGCCGACGGGAGGAAAAGGACCCCGAGCTCATAGGAGCGTATCATCAGCTGGGTGCCGTTCTTCTCCAACGCTCCCCAGGCAGCCTTGGACAGATTTGCACTGTGGAGACAAGGACGCAGAAAGAGCTGTCTCAGTGTGGCATCTTTGTGTGGGTCAGACATGCACAGCTGCAAGAGCACTGGTCAAAGAATACACAGCCGCAATCATATTGATTCAATCTTGAGCCCAACTGTGGTATTGAAAAGGAAATTTAAGGCGTACTGTACTGTAATTTTCAGGATTTATCCAATTGCTAATTTGGAATAGCTTCACTCTCATATGCATGACCCCCAGGGCATTATTAAAGTGATTATCTTCCTTAGAAGTATTTTTTTCCATGTCAAAACTCCCTTTCCTTTCTATCGTCCTGGTACTGATTGCTATGGCTTCTAGTTTGGTTGTACATAAAAGCATCACTTAAGACAAACCTGTGGGCTGGAGACAGGGCTCAGTGGTTAAGGGTGTGAATGAGGTAGAACTATGCAGAGGACCAGAGTTTTGTTTCTAGAGGTCCCAAGGGCCTGGAGCTTCAGATCTAGCAGATCCGATGCCCTTTTCTGGCCTCCACAGGCACTACACTCATGTGCACAAGCCCCCATGCAGACACATACACATAACTAAAAATAATAAAAATATATCCTTAAAAAAAAACCCAAAACCTTTTAGAGAAAAAACTGTTAATATTATCATATACATGTAGCCACTTTCTGTCTTTTTTTAAGGAAGGGACAACTAAAGCTAATTTCTACTTTTGCTTTGAAGAAAGCAGCTCCAGGGCCACTGCAGTCAGAAAGAAATAGCTTATATATAGAATCATGTTTAATGTAGACAGAGTTGTGGGTATGTCTTTAAAAAAAAAAAAAAAATCCCAGCACAGCAGAAGGAAGAAGACCTGAATAGACAAACATGAGGAAGTGCCAAGATGCACTCTGGTTCTCATTTATACCTCCGCCTACGCTAAGAAGCTGACCTCACAGAAGTGGGGAGGAGCACAGCATTGGGTGGAGGATGGGAGGGGTGGGGCTCAGGCAGGGCAGAGGAAGGCCAGACAGGGGTTATCAAAATGAGTCCTAGAGCTCTGCCCTCAGTGACCACAGCTGGAAACAGCTTTTTATATACTTGTTTATTTAAGGCAGGCAGGCAGGCAGGCAGGCAGGCAGGCAGGCAGGCAGGCAAGGCAGGCAGGCTGGCTTTCTCATGGCTCATAGTTTGAAGGTACAATCTACCATGGCCGGGCAGGGACAGTGACTGTAGCCATGGCTGCAGGATCATGTGGCAGGGTGGATTTTGCGTCCACAGTTCAGAAGCAGAGAGAGATGAATACTGGACCATAGGACAGTGTGACAATATTCTTTCCTATTCAGTTAAACCTTCTGGAAGCATCTTCACAGAAATGCCCAGAAGTTTGTCTTCTAAATCTTGACAAGCTGACAATCAAAATTAACCATCATAGAATGTGTGTGTGTGTGTGTGTGTGTGTGCACGCGCGCGCGTGTTGCGCGTGTGATTTAAAGATAGCAGGACACAGGTACTATGAAGAGAAAAACTGGGGGCAAGGAGTAGCTGTGGAGAAGGGAGGGAGGATAGTGGATAACAGAAGAATAAATGACATTAAAAATATGTGAAAAAGCTATTATGTTATAAGCTTATATATATTTATCTCCCCACATAAAAGGGTGTTCCTCAGGAGCCGTACACTATCAAACAAGAACTCCAGTGCCAGTTACGGGATATTTCCTTTCAAGTTGTTGGTCAGAGAGGTCCACCATACCCCCAAACAATATAGGCTATTGCTACTGTCCTTGGTTACTTCCCAGAATATGAAGGTGAAGTCTATTGCTGAAGACGCTCTACACTTCAGTCACAGGTCTCCCTTGGGGAATCCAGCTGGTACCAACCTGGAAGCCTCCTTCTTGAGGGCCAGCACTTAGTATCTGAAGGCTGTGTGAGCGCCAAAGGAAAAGAATCCCAGCCCGACCAGCTGTAGTGACTGAGAACGTCTCACACAGTACAAAAAGGGCTAAATGGCAGGAACTGAGAAACTCCAGGAGATGAGTGTTTACAGAGATGGAAACAAGTTTTATTCTGACTTGACCACTGTACATTGTATTCAGTATTCTTGACAAATGTGTGCAACTTCAGGAAAGTTGTTCTCTAGTTAATCAGATTAAACCTACCACATGGACTCAAAAA
>NW_022196912.1:113898997-113974227 GCF_008632895.1 Mastomys coucha | reverse complement strand
AAAAAGAAAGAAATCAACTCTGTTTGCCCACATGCCGTTTCTCTTTAAAGATGAAGATGAGGAACAGGGTGTGGCAGTACATGAGTGTAACTGCCCAACTCTGGAGGTGGGGGCTGGTGGATCAGGAGTCCAAGGTCAGCCTGGGCTACATGAAACCTTGTTCAAAGAGCATTTACAGATGTACCTGGCTTCTTAAGCAGTTGGAACACACTGGGGAGAGGGAACCTGTCTGTGCGCCACAGAATCACAGAAAAACTCCGCAGCAGGAGGAATTGTCATGTTAGGAAATCACTCCTTTGAAAGTCAGCTAGTCTTTAGGGTTCTCACCTGTCAGTAATAAGGGGCACCTTTCTTGTGCGGAGGCAAACGTTCAATGGTGAAATGAACCAGCAGGCTGAGGCGGAGGCTGTCTTCTCAAAGTTTTTCTTACCTTCTAGATTTTTACCTTCTGGTAACTCCCTTGAATGTCAGCAGCATGATACCTGGCCCAAAGGTGCCCTCAGAAAGGCTTCTCAGTAACTGTGTTCCCTCGCATGCCACAGGCTCAGGGTTTTTCCACAGAGAGGATAGACGGAGACCACAGGGACACTGTAAGCTGGCATCCTCCTGGCCTGCATTTGTACTTGCTGTCTAGCAGAATCCCAACTATCTGCAGCCTTCAACATTCTATCCTGAGCATCGGGAGACTTGAAAGACACTTGTAGGTTGTCTGGGTGACAAATCAACATTCCTTGAAATGTCATCTTTAATAATTTCTTACACTATGAGTAATGCTTTGAATCACTGGCACCTGGAGCAGCCAGGAAGCCTGGGAATGTACTCTGAAACTTTCATGCTGTCTGCTCTTGGTGTGGGTGGTATAGACAGGCAGGAGAAGCCACCAGTGTTCCCCGAGGCTCACACAGTTGTGTGTTCCTGGAACTCGGAAGGCCTTCCGGCTGCCCTCTTCCACTCAGACCTGCTGTCCACTGCCTCCCTCTTGACTGAGCAACCTTCTTCCCAAGTCCAAGGTGCACTTCCTTGCTCTTGTACATCTGCAGTGGTGCTTGAATATCAAAAAGGGAAGGATTGCATCAATCTTCGAGGGAAGCAATTCTACAGGGTAGGATTCAGATAAACTTGGGCACATTTAGGGTGGTGTGGCTGTAGACAAGGGTAGGATTCAGGGTGTGTCAAGTTTTACTGTCCACTAGAAACTGCTCAAAAACTAATACAATATTAGTGGGGGAAAAAAAGCAACCTTTGAAGGACAGAGGTGTGTCAGTGAAGCTCAAGTCGAGGCTACAGAGGTAGCAGACTGGATCTAACATATGTCTGTAGAAGCTTTTGTCAAGAAATCTGACTTTTTGAAATTTTGGGAGCTGGCTAATATAGCTATGTGAGATATTGCTTTGTGAGCTGACACAGGAGCTGGGATTCTGAACAGAGTAGATAAAAGTTAGACAAAGTAAAAGCAACTAGCTTTCACATGAGCATGAATTAAAGCTATGAACATGGAAACTCAGGTCAGGTTCTGTGGCTTCTGGCATTGTGTGGGTGTCCTAGAGAAATAAGACTGTATATCCCCGAACTAGATAAACACATAGGGAGCCTCGGGAGTCAGAGGAGCTTTGGAGAACCTAAGTAGGGAACCAGGTTCAGCTTCCACCTCATGTCAATGGAGTAAGCCAGCGCACAGTGGCATAGTTAGTACAGACGGCTGTCTCGCACTCACCCTCCAAGCACTCCTAAGATTCTCTCTTGGGTTCATCCTGATGAGAAACACACAGAGTCTAAACACAGTGGCTGTCATGGCCAGCACCACTGCGAGCATCATTAGGGCTTCTGAACTGGGCTCATTGTTAACTCTTTGTTAAAGATGTATGTGTCCTTCAGGGTGACTGCTGTTACAGAGATACTCTGCCTGATGAGGCATTTCTCTGGATCTTAATTATTCAGCAATCTCAGCAGTAGTTGCACAAAGAGAAGAAATGGTTTACATACTGAAGCATGGGCTACCACACCCTTGGCAATGTCAGAGGTGGGGAATGACACTTGCACAGACAACTGTCACAGTGCTAACAGTGACTACTGAAGCTCAGACGGAGCAGCTGAAGTGAGAAGGGAGGAACAGTCCTCAGCCATTGCTGCTGTCATCTGCTCCCTAGCGACCCCAGGAGCGCGCCTCCAGCAAATGCACACAGGTAGTACATGATGCTTTTCTTCTGCATTGGCTCTAGGCTTCTGTGTACTGCTTTTAGACTCTATTTCCCTCTATGGACTGCAATTAAATGTCACAAAAAAAGGGAAAAAAATCTCACTGTGAAGGAAAAGAAGGTCTCACACTATAAATGATTCATGTTGTATTTTAGACCATATAAGTTAGAATTCTAAGATTGTCAAATTTCCCTCTAAAACCTTTCCCTATGTAGATTCTCTCTCCAAGTGCACAACAGTGCTCTTCTCTTGGGCCACTGAGAACACTCAGTAGGTACTATCTAGGACAATTGTGCATACTAATAGACAGAACACATCTTCAGCTAGGATCGCTCTGATTAGGAGTGGTGTTCAGTATTTCTAATTGCGTGTGTTTAACTGTGTGAAACTGTGCTTTAACATTATGTCTTTCTCTTTTAATTACCTGAATATGAAGTGTCTCTTACTACAAAGCCTATGTCCTGGGCTTGTGGTGTTAATCTGGAGGTGAGGCTTGGCTGGAACAAGTCAGCTGGTAGGGGCAGGTCCTTGGGGCATCCTGTTCCCCTCTATGTCTCTTTTAGTGCCTGGCCCTCCCTGTGTAAGCCTCTAGCACATGTTCCTGCCACAATGTTTGGCCTCACCATGGCCCTGGAACCAGCAGGGCCAAGGACTGCAGAGTACGCTGCCTCCTTAATATGGTGAGCCAAAGCACACAACCCCTCCTGTGAGCCTTTCTCTCAGCTGTTTGTTACAGAGGTGGAGAGTCTGACTAGTGCAGGTAGTGTGTTTTGGTTTATTATTGCTCTAACAGATGGCCATATGGTCTGTGCCTTCAAATGACAAAGTTTCTATCATGCTCCTCATAATGAGAGGTTCCAAATGGGTCACAGTAGGCTAAAATCTAGGTATAGGCAGGGTTTTAAAATTCCCCCTGAAGGATCTAGAGAAGAATTCTAGAGATTTCCCCCAGTGGTTAGAAGATTTCTTTTTAAAAGAGAGGGTCTCACTATGTAATACTGGCTGGCCCAGAACTCAGAGATTCTTCTGCCTCTGCCTTCTGAGTATTGGGATTAAAGGAGTATACCAGCATACCTGGCCTCCCCTAGTATTTAAAGGCTGGTTGCCTGTCTGCTCCTCATCTTTCAGGCTAATTTCCTTCTGGTTCAGTCTCATTTGGTCAGTCCCAAATACCTCAGGCACTATGGATTTATAGGCTTCATAGGTTAACCTTTTAGCCAGTTTTCTAATGTAGCCTGTAGCATGTTTCCAATAGGGCTGTAGCTTGGGTCTCTTTATACTAGAACAGAGCTCCAAATGGCTCTCTCTGCCTCAGGTTTCTCATTCTGTATTGATTCCTGCAGTTCTCAGAAAACATCCTTTTAAGCAAAGCCTCAAACAAATACCACAGCCTGGCATCCAAGACCCTCGAGAAAGGCTGGATCCACACTTTTCAACGGAATTCCCTGCTGCTGCCTTCCATGACTCTTCTGCTTCTGACCGTATGACATCGTATCACCCACACCCTACAGATCCCAAACATCCTCTCGCTATCCTTCTGCCCACGCCTTATAAACCCAGTTCTTTCCTCCCCCATGAGCTCTTTCAGAAGCTGTCGGCTGCTACTCCAGCCCCCAGATCTTTCCTAACACTGAATTCTGAATTTGTCAGGCAGGCAAGGAACATCTACTTTATTCAGGAAAAGGGGCTGATTCACACAGCTTAGAAGATACACCTGATTAAGACGTGGTTAGAGAACCAAGATTGTAGATAAGGACTAAAACATTTTAAGTCAAAATTTAGAGAAAAAGTCTGCAGAGTTAAACACAAAAAATGCAAAGAAGGAGAGATGATTAGCATACACAGAACCTGAATCACTTGAACTCTGACCACAATTAGTGCTATCCTGACAATCATCAGCTTCCCTAGCAGTGAAGACAGTGACTCTGCCTCCTATCCTTAGCAGTGAAGACAGTGAGGCCTGCCTGCTATCCCTAGCAGTGAAGACAGTGACTCTGCCTCCTATCCCTAGCAGTGAAGACAGTGAGGCCTGCCTCCTATCCCTAGCAGTGAAGACAGTGAGGCCTGCCTGCTATCCCTAGCAGTAAATACAGTGAGCCTGCCTGCTATCACTGGTATGAGGGGTTGTCCACACACAGGTGTGTAAAGCCCGAGCACACAAATGGTACTTAATAAATGGTGCTTACCAACAGCAATACTTTGTAAGTGTGTGGGCAGTGACTCTGACCCTTTCCACTGGGGTGATTTATTAAGTGACAGAATGCTCTGGAAGCAGATTTCCCAGGCTTCCTAGTTGTAAAGTGTTGGTATAGACGGTACACATCACTCACCGGGCTGCATCACTGACCCCATAACCACAACCCAAGTCCCCAAGGCAGAAACACAGACAAGTTATAAGATAGGACACATGTGTAAGTCCCTTGCTGTTATTACAGAAGATGATAAAGGACTGGCTACATAACAGCATGGTGAAGACTAAATTAAATTTGCACATGTTGAACAATCTTAAGAGATTAAAGAGGAATGCCTGCGCTTGGAAGTTACTGTTGCTTATACGATGCAGTGACAAAGGTATTCCAGCAGAAAGGACAAACGAAGAGTGAGCATCCTTACCTGTTTCCAGACACACAAGTAAGAGCAGAGCTCTACAGGAACACTGCCCTCGGTGTGGGCTGCTGCAAGTCTACGTTCTGACAAGTCGCCCAGCGGAGTCTTATCAAGCACCAATCTAATGGAAGACCCACCTTGTCCCCCAGTCACAGGCAAACCGTGGTCCCCATGCCCAGAGTCTCATACAGGCAGTAAACTCCAAGAGGAGGCTCTGGCATTCCATGGGCACACCACTCTTGTCTTTAAATGGAATATCTATCCTTGACCCCACAGGTGCAATTATAAGGAATTCAGAGGCTACCATAGCAGCATCAATCAAGGACTCAAGATGAAAAGACTTGTGGTCACAGCTCCTTATATATGAAGATACAGCTCAATGAGAAAGTGCTTGTCTAGCAAACATGGGCCTTAGAATTAACTCAACCAACCAACCAACTAACCAACCAACCAACTAACCAACCAACCTAAAACCAGAAGACCAAATTAATAAGACAAAAAACAAAACCACAGTCCACAACTGGGGCTGGTGAGATAGCTCAGTGGGTCATGATACTTGCCGAGAAGCCTGACAACCTGAGTTTGATCCCTGGGCTCCACATGGTAGAAGGAGAGAACTGATTCCCCTAAGTTATCCTCTGACCACACACATGTAACAACATAAATAAATAAGTGGAATAAAAAGACAATTGACCTCTCCAGACCAATGGTATGGCTTTTTTAAAAAACTGCTTTTCAAGTACTGAGGCACCACACTGCAGAATTTTAACGTGTACTACATCACGGCCAGTGTCATAATCAAGCACTGCTTAGTGGTGGGCCTCTCCTGATGGGAAAGCCAGAAGTATGAGAAGCTGTAAGGAGCGCATCTGGATTCACCACCATCTGCTCATTGGTTAGGATGGAGGACTGATGAACTCACCCAGGCAAAGGTGACCAGGCAACTAGGAAGCAGGGCCCAGAGGAAAGAATGGAAGAATGTCTTATTCCTTTACAGAACTCTGAAATTCTGTTAGGGTGGGCTGTGGGAAATGAAATATTTTAATCATACTTTCAAAGTTTCTTCATTTTTTTTTAAGCCAGAAGAATTCTTTGTTCAAAGGAAACCTTTTAACAAACAAAAGACTGGTGTCTAAAGAAGCAGCAGGAATTGCCTGTGCTCTTCTTTTGTCTGCTGCTGTGGCCTTTAAAAGGAGTCTTCAGAACTTACAGTGCACCAAGGAACACAGTGTGAACAGCACAGGCTGAGCCTAAGCCTTGAGTGGACAGAGAGAAGGCGGCGGAGAGCAGCAGGGACGGTCTCTGTTGGCTCCTGAGGTAGCTGTTTATTTAGCCACGGAAGACCAACAGGACCAAGGAATGGCCAGCACTGGGTTAATTTACCTCTCAGACCTAACACCCTTTGATGCCCGAGTTTATGAAGCCTGGTACGTTGGCTTCACTTCCTTAGGTCCCACTGCGACAGTCTGCTGAGACTCTTAGACCGTTGGAGCTTTACAAAGAATAGTGCCAGAGATTATTGTTCTAGAGAGATGACTAGCTTGCTACTGACATCCATAGAGACAGCTTGAGGAGCAGCCTTGGGCTTTTAGCCAGCTTGGAGCCTGACAACGTCTGTGACCATGTCATATTATAGGACACGTGCTGCTTCCTTCCTGCTCTTAGCCTGCTACCACTCGGACCCTCAGTCCTAGGCTGTGTGACTGGCTTCCTCTTTTTTGCCACACTCCACTGTCATGTACAGTCCCATGTTCAGAAGTCTGTGTAAGTGTCTCAGGAGGGCTTCCTCCTTCCACGTCCTGTTCTCCTAGTCCATCCATGGATGCTTTCCTGAGAAACAGTGTAATATAGAGGAAAAAAAGGACAGATCCAAGATCCAGCTCAACCATCGACAAGATGAGCAGACTATACCCTGCACCTGTTTCTACATCCAGATAGGTGTAACAACATGGAGGCCATGGAGATCTCAGAAAGCTAGCAGTGAGATTTACCACAAATATGGCAGTTATAATAGATCTGAATACTAGACCCTGTCAGTAATACTAACGAAGTGCAGTAGATCACCTGGCTCTCTCTCTTGAAAGCCTTCAGTGATTCCTAACCCCTAACCAGAAATCTCCTGCGTGCTCCCAAAGCTGGTCCCAACAGGTTCTAGGTTCTTCCCCACTCCTCCCTATACAATGCTATGTGCCAGCTCATGGTCCTCTCCTCCCCATGACTCGGGGACTCAGGTTCATGACTTCCTCTACCTAAGGCATCCCGGAAACCTATCACATTCATCCGAGTAACAAAAGACTCGAGACAACTGACTTACAGACCATTCTCTTACAGAGAAACAATAGTTTGGCTCCCGCTTCCAGGGGTCTTTCTCACTGCTGCCTGACAGGTTTTGTGTGCCATGCCGCTGCTCATTTATTCAACAAGTTGTCTACTGGGTATGTGTTCTGTGCCAAGTTTTGTTGGGGTATGATGCCAAGAACTTCAGAGCTCTCCTAAAACACTTCTGCACACTTGCTCAGTGCCCAATTTCTAGTCACATCCTGGCAGCTGACATTTCTTGAGTATTTGAAATTCCCTGGCTTCTAAACACCCAGTCTGTTCATACCAAAGTCAGCCACATCATGCAAAGCAAATGGCACTCCAGCCTGAGTCACCTGGCTGGTTTTCTTGTACAACACTGTTAAGTGTCCTGATTGTTAGGTCTTTTACTCAGGTCTTCCTCTGTTTGTGAGCACACTGTTAGGGATGGCAAGCTAGATGTGTGGGCCTTGGGATGGGATATTAATAGCTGATCTGTGACTACTGATAGCTTGATCAGGCACTCTGCACGTGTGTGTATGTGTGTGTGTGTGTATGTGTGTGTGTGTCTGTGCTTATGCTATGACAGTTAGGTGCATCCATGGGGATATGGATGAGTAGCAGGGAGGAGCGTTATGGGAGACAGACATCACTCTCTCACAGGTAAACACTGTATGTAACTTCAGGAGAGGATTTGATGAGCAGTAGGATTTGGCTAAGTGTGCCCTAAATGTCCATGAGCTAAAGATTTGGGAGGTGGCCTTGTATAAGGTCTTTTTTTTTTTTTTTTTTCCCCGAGACAGGGTTTCTCTGTATAGTCCTGGCTGTCCTGGAACTCACTCTGTAGACCAGGCTGGCCATGAACTCAGAAATCTGCCTGCCTCTGCCTCCCAAGTTCTGGAATTAAAGGTGTGCACTGCCACTGCCCAGTATTTGTATGAGGTCTTTAGGTCATTGTATGTAGGCCCTTGAAGGAGATTCTGAGGCTCTAGTCTCTCTTCCTCCCCCCTGTGTTTCCTGGATATGAAGGAAGTGGTTTTGTTGCTGAGTACTCACTACCCTATGTGCTATTTCACTGCAGGCCCAATGACTGCACTACCATCTGACTTGCTTAGCAAAGGCCATAAGCTACAGCTATGGCGGAAAACTTTGAGGGGGTGTGGTACTGGAGATTAAACCTAGGGCCTCACATATATAAGGCACTGAACTACATCTCCATCTTTCTTTTCATTTTTTTTCTTTTGGGATAGGGTTTCACTAAGTTGCCTAGATTGGCCTTGAACCTGTAATCTTCCTGCGTTAGCCTCTTAAGTAGCTGGGATTACAGACCTGTGTCTGGTTGGGCCAGAAATTAAAATCAAGCTAGGTGGGAAGCCAAGGCACACTTGGTAGTGGGCCTGGAGGGAGATCAATGAGGTCTAGCCCAGTAGCAGCAAGAACAGTTGGGAGGAGGGAAACTGGCCAGCTGCTGCTTCACCAAGCAAGGGGTCTATGGGCTCTTCCCAGTGCTCCAGCCCAGCAGTGCCATCTCAAAGCAAAGGTCAGTGGGATGGCATTGACTAGACTCCATGCTCCTGGTGTAAGGGCCACACCTGCCTTATTTATCATCCATAACCAAAGTTTAGGCACAAAATATCTATGATGGATGACCTGAGCCTGAATTTCAGGTCTCTCTCTCACACTGGGTTATTTGGTATGAACTATTTAAGTGCTCTATTCGATTTTTCCTCCCACATCCATAAAATGAGAAAAAGACTAGAACCTAGTCCCCGAGGAACTTAATATCTAACAGGGGGTGCTTAATCCTGCATATAGTATACATATGCTATATAAGGCACAGCTAATCTATATGGATTTTCTCTGGAGGCCAGTCCTTGGTGGGGCACAGCATACAGCATCCCATCTCAAGCCAGTGGAATACCTCATGACTAGTGCCAGCACACAAAGGGCCTCCAGGCCCTAGGAGATAGCCTCAACCATTTCTCACCAGGGATAATATTTCTGGAAGCTGGCTCACGTGGACATAAACAAAGAAATGCTGTCTTTGCTCTGCTTGTACCAGAATGCAAGAAAGCAAAGATGGTCAGTGGCCTTGAATCATCTCTAAAGGATAAAAAGAATCATCCCCAGACTGTAGGGCTGATAACATTATTTGTAACAAAGTATTCGAGGCATACCAAAGAATCCTGGTTATCTTGAGAGCACCAGGCAACCAAGTCTACTCAGTAACATCTACAAGTATTCTTTTGTGTGATCCAATTTGATTTCCTCCAAAAACCACAGACAAAGGCAGGGACAAAAGCCTGGTGTTTCACACTCTAAGGATCAGACAGCCAGGAGGAGGAGAACAGAAGAGCACCGCAGCCAAGGAGAATGCCTTTTATGAGGCTCCAAAAAGCCAACAGTGATTTTGTAGTCAAGCACTTGTCTCCTTTTCTCTGAGTGGCAGCACCAACATTTCTGCTCAATCTCTATCAAACAGTGCCTGTCAGTTGCTAGGCAACCATAACAGTGCTCCAGCCAGTGTTAGTAACCACCCTATTTCTTGCCTCCCACAACACATAGCTTCCATAATTGTTCTCGTCAGGTTTGTCAACTACACTAAGGCCTGATCTTCTTCGCCAAGGTTTTTTCCTGCAGCTCCGTTTCTTGCTTGCTTGATGCTGCAGTATAAATGTGGTGACTGTAATTGTTATCAGGTACTGGTAATTTCCGTTAACAACAGGATGCTCACCACACAAGGGATGACTTCATAGTAGGATCCAAACAGATGGGAAGAAAATCTTATTAAGACCATAAAGAACTTGCCATAGACAAAACAGCCAGACAAAAGAGAAACTAGCCAACGCAGAGTCAAACTAGCTATAAACTAAACTGCCAGCTTTTAAGTTTCTAAAGTACAGATATCTGGTCGTAAGTACTTGTCTTCTGTCTGTTTGTTAGTTTGATGCAGGATTTCTCTGTGTAGTTCTGGATGCCCTGGCACTAGTTCTATAGATCAGGCTGGACCTGAACTCAGAGAACTGCTTGCCTCTGCCTCCTGAGTTCTGGGATTAAAGGTGTGCAGAAAGTACTTGTCTTGAAGTTGAGTAATTCTTATCAATTATCAAATTAGCCTAAAACTGAGGTTTTTTTTTTAATGAAGTTTAAAGACAAGTCTTTAAAAAATGATTTGTGTGTATGTGTGTGTGTGTGGGAGAGAGAGAGAGAAAGAGAGAGAGAGAGAGAGAGAGAGAGAGTGTTGCAAGCATGCTTGTGTGTATGTTATGCATATGCAGAAATCCGTGGAAGCCAGGAGACAGTGTTGGATTCCCTGGACCTGGAGTTACTAGCAATTGTGAGTAACCTGAGTCAGATCCTGAGGTTTGAACTCTGCTCCTCTGCTAGTCCCCACAGACAAGTCTTTAAGCCACATACTGTATGTTATGTTAATGTGCCATATATGCAAACCAAACAAAGACTTTAGACCTGATTTCATGAATCTAAAAAGGCCTAACAAACTAATATTAAGTACAGTATATAGCTTAATGGGCAACATCCTCATATATTTTGTATCATTATCCTCAGAACGTCCTATTAAATCAGATAAAATGCCCATATTATAAATGGGGTTTCCCAAAATGTAAATGGCAAGGTTAGTAAATAGCACCCAAGTTAGGACTCTGATTTTTGCATCTTGTCTCATATTATTTCTTCAAATAATATGATCAGATTATATCGCATTCTGAGGGTGCTAGGCTTGAATAGGGCGTTGAGTGTGAAGCCAGGCAGTACCCAGGCAGGGTACCCAAGGCACAAAGTACCCAGGCAGCTAATGGTAATGGTTTCAAGTTGGAGGGTACGGTGGCTACGATGCACCCTGCCATGTCCTGTTATTGTGTACTTATAGTAACAATGTGAAGAAGGAAGCAGTTTCTAAAGGGTTCTTATTCAAATCCAGTGATACACCACACAACACAATGGCATTTCAGTACACATAGACATTATGTATGATGGTGACACATAATAATATACTAGAGCCCCCAAATCCCTATTGTCTATTCATGTACAGTTGATAGTGATGCTGGTGTAAATGAACCTAGTACACTGCCAGCTATACAGTTTCTAGTACATACAATGATAAAGTGTAGACAATAATTGACAACAGTAACAACTGACCACGCTACTGGTATATGGTACTGGTATATTTACTTATTATAGTACACTTTTACCCTTGGAGTATACTGCTCATTAAACAAATAAAAACAAACAAAGACACCTAAAGGGATACACTGTGTTAAATAACAGCTGTCTCATACATCTGTGTTTATCATAAGATTGCCTCAACAGCCCAGGCTGAACCTAGGCATGGTGGCTCGTCCCTTTAATCCTAGCTATTCATGAGGCTGAGACAAGAGGACTGATAATTTAGTAAGACCCTATCTCAAACTAAATGCATTTTAAAAGGGGGGATTGGAGAGATGGCTTAGCAGCAAAGAGCACTGGCTGATCTTTAGAGAACCCAGGTTGGACCTTGCACCCACATGATGGCTCACAGCTCTCTCATTCTAGTTCCAGGAAACCCAAATGCCCTCATCTGGCCTCCAAAAGTACTACATGCATGTGGTACACAAAACTGACATTCAGGCAAATACTCAGACACATAAATTGATATTTTTTAAAGGTGTGTGTGTGGGGGAAGAGGAATGTGTAGCTTGAGTCTAAAACTCTTTGTTTTGTGGAAAACAAAATCCTCAAGGCCTCACTTATAGCTGGTTGGAAAGTAAGAGGTCAAAAGCTATTGACAGTAGATACCATAGCAAAGCACACTGCTGAGGTGATACAAAAGATATGGACAGTGAATACCATAGCAAACCATATCGCTAAGGTAATACAAATTTGTAGATTACAAACTCAGATCTTTTAAGATCCTGATAATCTTTTATAAGACTACCATTTTTATCAACTCTATACACAGTATTGAATATTTTGAGTCAATACCAATAGTGCTCTTTTGAGAAACACACTATTTTTATATAAGCCCAAGTTGAGTATATTAAAACCCTTACTCTAAAAAGTTCTGTGTATAAAGTACATTTTTTTAAAAGATAAGTTTTAGTTTAATTGTGCATGGTGGGATAAGCGGGAGGGAGGTTCTGTGCACATGAATGCAAGGCCTGCAGAGTCCAGGAGAGGACATTGACTCCCTGGAGCTGGAGTTACAGGTGACCATATAAGCCACCCAATATGTGTGCTTGGGTCCTCCGCCAAGAGCAGTGCATGCTGTTAGCTACTGAGCCATCTCTTTCTTCAGCCCTGAATAAACCTTTTAAAAGCACATATGGATTGTAGCCAATTAAAATGAAAAAAATTCATTGATGTGTAACTGTCTCCCAAGCCTGTGACTAGTAGAGCCTCAGGAACTTCTAGCCCAAACATGGAAGAAAAAAAGGCTGGCCACAGGCAGCTCTGACCTCTCTCCCAATCCCCACACAGTGGCACTCACTGCTGCCTCTCAGACACTCCAAGTCTATTTTCTGTGCCCACTGTGCCTTGCTGTCCTTCAGCTATCCACGAACAGGGAACCTACCACACTTTCTATTCTCAGTTAAAGGAATCAACAAGGCCTTCTCTGACCCTCCCATTTAAGAAGCAACACCTACTTGGCCCATGCCATCCTACGCACAGTGGAGTGGGTAATGGAGCCCACTGGTTGGCCTTCCATGCACCTTTTTAAACCTCTCTGTGATTACTGACTGACTGTAAGGATGACATAGCACCTCAACTTTACAAGCAACTTAAGCCAATTTGCAAAAGCCTTTTCTTAATTAATTTAATCATACAGCAAACCTCCATCTTACTGAGTAGCAAAAGCTGCCACTTCCAAAACAGTTATTATGGTATACTGGTCCAGACACCCTCAGAGAAGTTAATAGATTGCACATGTGTCATGTGATCTTCCTGAACTTCATCTTGGTTCTGAAGACTTCAAATAAACATCCCCTAAATTACCATCCTGTCTTATTTTTCTCTATCATACTCTCCCCCCACCCCAGGACTGTGTGACTAAGCCTGCCTGTGTTTATGTAACTCCCACCACCAGAACCAGGTCAATGGTTGTTTATTATTGTATTGCCAGCACTTAGCAAAGTGCTTGGCATTTAGTAAGTGCTCAGTAAATCAACAGATGCACTGGATAACTGGCTAAGAACGGTGTCCAGGATGAATGGAGAACTAATCTTTTTTAATGTAGAAGGAAGATTATTACACAGTCAATGGCTCTTCAACCAGGACAGATGGCTTGACTGGCAATGGAACATATGAAAAACCTCATCTCTCTCTCCCCCCCTTCTCTCTCTCTCTCTCTCTCTTTCTCTCTCTCTCTCTCTCTCGACAAGTCTTGCCTTATAGCTCAGGCTGGTCCTGACCTCCTGGTGACCCCCTCAACATCAGGCATCAGCCTGCTCTGCTTGCTTTATAGCTCAGGCTAGCCCTGACCTCCTGGTGACCCCTTCAGCATCAGGCATCAGCCTGCTCTGCTTGCTCCCAGCAAAAAAAGTCCCAAGCCTTATGGTAACAATGATGAGCTTGAGAGAGAACCACACCTAAGTAAACCAAATTAAAACCTCGCCAAAAGTTACAACAAAATCTCACACCTCTGTGGACAACACTCCCTCTTGAAGGTCTCCCAGTAAGTAAGTATGCCGTCGGGTTTATTTTGACGTGTGCTTGGGATGCAGCCCAGGACCTCACATATTCTATGCAGGGGCTTTCCCAGTGAGCTAGCCCTGTGGTCAAATTTGCTGTCTTCCTGTAGCTGTCTCATCTCTATAGTGTTGATAATGATGTCAGCGATGAACTCCATCTACCTACCGGCCATATTCCTGGGTGAGGAGTCATCTCTGAGGCTTCTTTCCTCTCTTACTATGCATGGAGCCTAGGCAGATCTTTCATCATTACCACTTCAACCCCGCCTTCAATAACTGCTAAGAAGTATGGACTAAGCATCTTCTGCACACCGAGCTCCTTGTCAGGTGCTGGGACAGGCTAAACAAGAGAGATATGGGCTTCATGTTGGACCCATATGAAGAGAAAGCCAGCGAGCACATAAATAACTATAGGGAAGGGGAAGGCACGCTGAGGATATAAAAGCCCAGGAGACTGCAGAATCCAACCAGCTGAGGAAGCCAAGGTTAAATCAAGTGCTGGACAACTGCAAGTTCAGGGTCTACATGGGGGGAAGAGTCTACCTGTGCAGAATTGTCAGAGAAGCACCTAGGATCAAATAAGTCACATGGCATGACCTGCTTAGTCTCTTTCATTTAACTGTAAATTCCACAAGAGCAAGAACTCAACTTAGCTTTCCTCTATTCCCACGGCATCATCCAGGCAACGCACATGTGCTGAGTGGCTGGAAGAGCTGCCTCCCTCAACGTACAGCTTTACTTCTCACCTAGGAGAGGCCCCTGGCACCTCACAAAACTCTGAGATGACGCAAAGGGACAGGTGAGGCCGATTAGGAAGGGTCAGTTCTCTCCCGCCCTTCTCCACACATGTGCAGAGCAGAAACAACAGTTGTTTCTCTCGAGCTGGTTAGGACCTCCATGTTGGTAGTGGTCACCCCAGTGGATCGAGGATCTGCTGACCGACCAGTCTGAGGTTAGCACAGCTCTTGCCATCACTGAGTTTAGACTATGGGGCTACCACAAAGGGTGACCACCACAGCGTTACTAACAGCAGCTGTTGTCTCACGTGCTTACGATGAATAAGTACTGCTGCTTACAGTCATGGCTGCTACGAAGACTCCGGCTTCCTTAACAAGTGTCATTTCTTGAGCCTATGATGGCAAGTGCTTGGCAACTCATCTCCCCACCAAACTACCAGCACACTTTCGTACCCTGCCTTTGTGTTTCAGGAAATGTGTTTGGTGGGTTCAGTGACTCACGAGTTCTAAGAGGCTGAGCTAGAACCTCTTAGAAGTCTAGGCTGTGCTGACCTCTGAATGGTGTGTATCTCATCATTTCAACTTATTTCTTTGAAGGAGATTTGGAAGTATGCTATACACAGCGAGTCTTCCCTGACCCCTGGTAGCTTGCTAGCTTCCTTTTACCGCTCTTCCCAATAAACAGCACAAACTCTGTAGACGCCCAGCTCAGCTGCCTACACCCACTCTTTCCTAAGTACTCACTCTCCACTCAGCAGCCTGACCTAGCTTTCAGTGCACTCATTAGATGATGTCACCGCACTTCAGGGCCTCCTGTTACCTGGCTCAGCTCTGCATATCAGCACACAAACAGCTCAACATTCCACACTTTCTCTAGCTTAAGAGCCTTTTTGAGCTGTTCCCTTTGACCAGTATGTTCTTCCCTTGTTGGGCTGGTGCATTCTCCTCCATCAGCCTCCTAAGGCCACTTTCTCTGACCCCTGCAGACATGCTCCAAATACATCTAGTCATCTGCTATAGGCCTGATCTGACAGTTCCTTCCTTCCTCCCTCCTCCTCTTCCTTCTTTTGTTAATATACTATTGGCCTTGCTTAAGCTACTCTACCTCAAATGAGGACTCCTACTTTGTTTCTTGCCTTCTATGAAATACAGTGCCTGAAATGGAGAGAATATTCAGTATCTGATGATTATAAGGTCTTGATGGACACTTCACCCTCTCAACAAGCAGGTAATAAAAATATAGGAAAAACAATACATTACTTAGTGTTCTTATGAACATGGACCATTTTCTATATAATTATTAATCACTGAAATAGATCCCACGCATAGGGTTCCTAGACTTCCTGAATGAAGAAATGTTGCAGGTCTGTATCTTAACACATACTGGAATACATGCTGAGCATGTTGGCACACACCTTCAATCCCAGCACTCAGGAGACGGAGGTAGGTGGATCTCTGTGAGTTTGAGGCCAGTCTGGTATTATAGCCAGTTCCAGGCCTGCCAGAGATACACAGTGAGACCTTATCTAATATATATATGTGCACAACGCGCACACACACACGCACACTCAGACACACACACACACACCAATGTGTGTACTGAGCCAGGTATATGCTCATACCTATAGTTCCAGCACTGGGGAAGACAAAACAGAAGAACTACCATGAGTTTAAGGTCAACCTGAATTCTATCATGAGAACTTGTTTCAACAAAATGAATAACTACATAAGAGAAAAGAAAGACATGTTAAATAATGTGGAATTTAAAAGAGGATGACTTGGCCTCTACACAAGCTTAGAGTTGGTTATTGAAGGTGGTTTAGTGATCAGACATTCTTTAATGAAAAAATAACGTATCTGAGTATTTTGCCTGCACATATGTCTGCTCACTGTGTACAACCACTGGCACCACAGAGAGGACCAGTTCTATTCCAGGTACCCAGTCTGTCACCTCATTTAACACTCACAGGAGCCCCAAAAGTAGCCATTACCTCTTCAAACCTTTTTATAACTAAGACACAAACATAGATGAAATAAATTCCCCAAGTTTATACAGCTGCTAAATGACAGAAACACACCCTGAGTGTTTATTTTTGGAATTCAAGTCTGCTTTTCAACTATGCTGAGGCTGCAAAAGTCTCCAGGATGTCCTGGGTACTGTGTTAATCAACCATCTCTTTGGGTCAGTGTTTCTCACCTGAACCAGGCACAAATGTTAGCCACAAAACCAGATATGGTTCTTTTTATTCTTCATTCACTCTGAAAGCACTAATTGTGCTCTGTGATAGTTTAATTAGTTGTGATTGATACCAATTGGGTTACTGAATCACAAAGAGATGCCCAGTGGCTGAATTCTGACTAGGAGTGAAGACTAATGTTCTCACAGCTCTATTTTCCAAAGGGCAAAGCAATTTATCTTAAAAAGAGAGAGACAAAATGTCAGTGGGTAGGGAGTTCCTTTTAGGGGTGATTAAAATATTCTAAAATTAGATTGTGGTGGTAGATGTACAATTCTGTGAACATGTTTAAGCTGTTAATTTGTAGACTTTAAGGCACAGATTTTATGATATGTGAATTATATCATAATAAAGATGTTTTTAGAAGGGCACATAAGAGATCTGATTGCTCAAGTTTTAATTATCTAAAAGAGAAGCTAATAAAAGAAAAAAAAGTATCACTTTTAACATCTTATGTTTCTTCTGTATTTACCCTAAATGTCAGTTTGCTTAATCACTGTTATAACTATTATTATAGTATATAAAAAGAAGTAAATCCAAAGTTTATTCAAATCTTACAGATATCTAGAGCGACCAAAAAAAAAAAAATCAGGCAATGATCACACATTCAGTAAGACATTAGTCACAGGCCTCCTTTCAGGCACAGTAACAGAAGCAGGCTGAAAACTGATGGCACTTCACAGAACACTTTTTAAGACTCCACTCCATTTCAGTGCAGACATCACAAGGACTCCCATGAAACATGTAAAGCCCCTTTACCTTGTGACAAGAAACCAAGCCAGTTTACTGAAGTCTGGCGAGGGCCTCATGTATGTCTTAATATGTGGCATGGCATTGCTTCGGCCGGATGTCTCTGCTGACCACTTGCTAATGACAGGAGAAACATAAAACACAAGTTAGAAAATAATTCAAGGCAGACAACATTCTTATACTAAGGAACTGCATGAAAGGCAGCACCTAGTCTAAAAAGACAGCAGGAGCAGTCTGCGACTGTGGAGGTTGATGAAACTCTGTTCAGACAACAGAAGAACGCATCATCATTCTGAAAAGTGAGGATGTCAAACAAGGAAACGTAGCAGTAGCCACAAAAGCATCAAACCCTGTGGACTTCTGCCCGTTCACATACAGTATACACACATGCATGCATACGCACACTACACTCATTTCCTGTGCTTTCAGCATGTGTGTACACAGGTCTCTGGCTGGACTGTGAGCTCTTGGAAGCAGGAGGCTAGCATGCCCTATCGTGCATACTGCTGAGCAGCATCTCCACAGCAGCTTCTCCAGTGAGACCAAGTGAGTGGCACACTGCCTGTCACAGGTGAGTGAGCGCTAAAGAGGCAAGAGGATAACTCAGCAAGGCTCTAGCTTTGGCTTTAAATAGTAATTCTACATTTCCAACACTTTCAGACTAAGGTTCCGAGGCGTTTGATGGCCTCTGTCGTGAAGCAGTGATTCTGCTTTAGAAGAGGATAATTCTTCAAGCTAACAGGCAGTTTGCCAGCATAGAATCAGGATTAAGAGGGCCACCATTTTCTTCATCTGCGTGAACCTAGGAACCTGAACTGAAAGGAGCCAACATAAGAAGTGTGCTGTCAGGAGAGACTACAACAGGAACACACAGGCTGTACTGGCTGGTTTTGTGTGTCAACTTGACACAGGCTGGAGTTATCACAGAGAAAGAAGCCTCCCTTAAGGAAGTGCCTCCATGAGATCCAGCTGTGGGACATTTTCTCAGTTAGTGATCAAGGGGGTAGGGCCCCTTGTGGGTGGTGCCATCCGTGGGCTGGTAGTCTTGGTTCTATAAGAGAGCAGGCTGAGCAAGCCAGGGGAAGCAAGCCAGTAAGAAACATCCTTCCATGGCCTCTGCATCAGCTCCTGCTTCCTGACCTGCTTGAGTTCCAGTCCTGACTTCCTTTGGTGATAAACAACAACGTGGAAGTGTAAGCTGAATAAACCCTTTCCTCCCCAACTTGCTTCTTGGTCGTGATGTTTTGTGCAGGAATAGAAACCCTGACTAAGATACAGGCCAACAGGAATCTCAGCAGAAGGCTACAGAAACAGACTCCTACCCTCATCTCAGGCTGCTCAGACGTAAGTAAGACTCTGTGGTGGGTCTAGAACATTCATGATAAGCAAGTGCTGCAGCTGGAAGGTGGAAAGGACAAGCCTTCCTTTTCCTGCCCACCCTTGCCTCCCGAGCTCTGCTGGTATAACAAGCACCATCTTCCTCCTGGAGACAGAGGCCTGGGCTCTACCCTCACCAAGTGTGGGCCCCTACATACCATGGTCAAGATGGCTACACTTTGTGCTTCAGCAAACTGAACTAAATGCTGCTTATGTAAACCATAAACTACCCAACGTGATCTTTTATCTTCCTTTCTTCTTTCTTTCTTTCTTTCTTTCCTTTTTTGCCTGCCAACAGAGATAAATTTTACTCTGGTATTAAAAACCTATTCCAAAAGTTTTTCAAAGCCTTGTTTTAAATTATTTCTATCCCTAACATATGCAGATGAAAGAATATAGCTGCATTATATAAGGCACTTTTTTTAAAGAGCAGACTGACACACCAGTCTTAGTCCTGGGAGGCAGGAGCGACACTGAGAACAGTACTTACTGGAAGTAGGAGTGTAACCACCTCTGTTTTTCAGCCGTCTGGATGCCATAGGGAAGAGAGCCCCCAGCTTTTAGAAGAGGGAAAACAAACAGAAAGAATGAAATACAATTTGAGTTGTCGTCATTAAAAAGAAAATCTCTATCAATAGTAAGGAGGTAAATGAAGAACAACTGTTTCCTTTATTTCATTTCAAGCACAGCTCATTGAAAAAACCATTCATGCTTGCATTAGGCACACAAACTTCTCTGTATTTGTGGTTCTGTCGTGGCACTGGGGATTGAACGGAGAGGCTCACACAGGCGAGCAAGGACCCTACCACTAAGCTATACCCCCAGCCCTCTTCTTACCTTTTATGTATGTTCTCATGAGCTTGCCCAAGCTGGCCTGGATCTCACTCTGGAGGCCAGGGTGGCCTTGTATTTGTGATCCTCCTGCCTCAGATTCCAGAGTAGCTGGGATCAAGGGCCTACACTAACAGAACTCAAATTGGGTACATTTTCTTCATGGGCTTCTTTCCTCTGGACAGTTTACTATCGGAAAGCAAAGGCCTTGCTTAACTACGCAGAGGGGAGAAGAGGATCTGGGTCTACTTCACACCAGGGCAGGGATGAAGAACATCATGAGGCTTTTGTCCCAGGCAGGGCATCTGGGAGTGCAGTGAGTGACAAACTCAGTCCTGTCTACTTTGCCTTTACAGTCTGCCATTTCCAAACAGATGGCAGAGGAGGTTAAGAACTGGAAGTAGTACACGCCTTTAATCCCAGCACTTAGGATGCAGAGGCAGGCAGATTTCTGAGTTCGAGGCCAGTTTGGTCTACAGAGTGAGTTCCTGGACTGGCAGGGATACACAGAGAAACTCTGTTTCAAAAAAATCAAAAACCCAAACAAAACAAAACAAAAAAACTGGAAGATAAGAAAACACTTCTGCTTTTTTTTTAGTTAAAAAATTCATTGTAGATTCATCAGTGACTTTCCAAACACACCTTAGACCTTCCCCACAGTAAACTATGTGCAGAGAGAGCTTTAAACAATTCCAATGTCCAATAAAGTATATCCTGTTTCCTACTGCAAACAGCTAAAAACATTCTATTTTAGAATCGCTTATAAAATTGCTGCATTGAAAATGCCATGTTCTCTCTCATTAAAAGTGCACTTTGAATAGCTCTTGCCTATTAGAAGTACAGGAAGACAAGACTACGCATGTCCCAGAGTCAAAGTGAGATAATTTTATTTTGCCATTAAAAAGCACTGAACAGCAAATATACTCTGAACTTCATTGAGATTATTTTGGCAAGGTCACATCTAATTTCATAAGCAATAAATGGGAAAAATTAGTCATAATTCAGTGCATTCTGCTGCTAGCAGGCAGGAATGCCAATCAGTCTTGGTTTCTTCCAGAGGCATACTCTGGGGCTTTTGTTAATAACCTGATGGCATTATGGAGGGTGCCTCTGTTTAAAAGTTCAGTGGTCAGCAGTAGAGAAAGAGAAATGCAGAATAAGGTTGAGAGATTTTTAGAAAATGAGTCTGAAATTTGACATATCAACTGAGCTATACAACGGTAACAGTAATCACCAACTCTAGGCCTTAAATGTGTCTGTGCCGGGAGGGATCCGGAAGGACTATGCAGAACCCTATTAGACACAGGCAACGGATGTCAGCCAAGCTGTCAAGGCAGCAGTGGGTGCCAGAGGAGCTCACTTTAGTTGGAGATCTTGTCTTGACACTCAACATGCTAGACACCTGCCTAGTAAAACTTTGGCAGACCACCGCATGGGTGAAACTGGGTGTCCAAATGGCTCTTCTCTGGAACTCGGCAGAGCTCAACCACACTGGCTTCATTAGCTTCATCTGAATGAGAAACGGCAACTGAGTCCCCAGCACTTACCAGGGTACCCTTCTAAGCTGGTCCGCACATTTTCCACAGAGGGATAGATCTAAAAATAAGCAAGACAAGACAAAAACAAGAAACCTTGGCATGAATCATGTTGAAAGAAAGGAATGTTGACTAGTTTTAAGAAAATGGAAATTTTAATGAAAGATGTTAAACCAAAAAACTTAGAAATCATATCTTAAAAGAAAACCCCCATCTTACTGAAAAAAAAAATAACTAAACTGGTAACTAAACTCCTGGAAGAATATAAATAACTGGTGAGAAATTACACTTTAATTTAAATGTTTTTCTTTCTGATATGCCAAATTAATATCAAATTAAATGTAAAATTCATCATTAATTTACAGGTCTCTACATAATTAACAGAGCTTAAAGTTCTGCGGCAGTGCTGTACCTGGTATTTCTTCCCTTAGTTTGACAACTTGAGAGAATGGAAAAGCACAGAAGTCTGTGGCTGTTCCAGGCTCCTGAACAAACCTTGCCCTCATTCCTCCCTCCCCTCCCTCACCCCTGCCCCCAACTCATTCCCCTTCCCCCCCACCACTTACCCCCCTCCCCACCCCTCCCCCTCCTACCCACCACCACACTATGATCTTTGACAAGGAAGATTGTTTCTTAGAGTAAGAGGGCTTACCAGATGAAGAGGAACTGCACTTTTGCCCAGAGTTCGGCCATCCTCTCTCAGTGCCAGCAAGCTCTCTTTAAACTCTGAGCACAACCACTTGGATTCATCAGGCCCCAGGGAGCCGATGCTTGAAAACTGACCCACAATGGGCCAGCACTCACCCTTGGGTGCAGATGGGGCATGCGCCTGCAGAAGCTGCTCCAGAGAAAAGCAAGTGCAAGAGTCACAGTGTTAACAATTCCTGAAAAGCCCTAGTGCCTACAACATGGACTGCACCTTCGGGATGCCTAACAAGGAAACTCTGAAAGGCCTAGCCATCCACATCATGCCTGCAGAAACTATTTTTAGTTCTTTGAAAACTATTTTTTTAAATACTAAAAGTATGTATTTTTTAACCCACTATGTGGACTGGAAAAGTCTCTTTCCAGAAGTCTGTGATTTGCATTAAACACAAAAACAGAATAAATCATTTTTAAAGACCCATCTTAGCAGAAATATCAAGATGAACCCACTCTGAAATCACCATCGTCTAATATACATAATGTAACTCACATGACGAAACCACTGTGTGTTCTGGCTCATTTCTTCTGAGAAAAGCTTACAGCTCTTGGCTTGAAGCTGCACTGCAGGGCTGGGGTGTAGACTCACAGTGGGGGTAGCTGTACTAGCCTAGCATGCACAAGGGCCCAAGAGGCAGGTGGGAGCACAGACAAAACCCTCGGCCTCCAGGGGTTTGTACCTAATACAGAAGGGATGGTTACATATGGATATGAACCCCTAAAGCACCACAGAAGGTCGATCTGCACTTCCTGCCTTGACACTTAGGCAAACTGAGGAATAACAGAGCAAGTACTCGGAAATTTCATTCACTTATGCATTACCTAAGACGGCAGACAGCAAGAGGAATGTGGACAGCTGCTGCCCCAGTGGAACTCAGAGTCTAACTGATGCTTTCTTTGTTTACTTTAGTATGTGCTGCATTCCTTTCCACAGCCTGGGCATTAATATTTACACACGTGCACACACACATGCACACACATGCACAGATTTCTCAGTTTCCCTGAACTGTATGGTGCTGAAGGAAAAGAGAACTGAACTGACCACTCTTAGACCCAGTCTACTGTGGGCTCATGTCCTGAGAAGCCTGGAGATCTGAGGAAAGCCCTGTTACATGGCTTGAAAACTGCAGATGCTGCTGAAGGTGCAGGATTTGTGGTTACACAAATGCATCCTGTTACCTAGGCAGGACACCATTAGTCCCCAAGTTCTCCTGGTTACAAACACTCTATTTTATATTCACTACTAGATGCAATTCTGGCCATTTTACAGATGACAAGAGGCAGGATGAAGAACAAGTGAAGACCACAAGGTTTGTATATGGCAAGTTGAGATTTGAATGTGGGGATGGGGATCCATTATAACTTAAAAGGTAGAAAGAATACACATTAAATTATTTTAAATGTTAAAATAGCAAAAGATTTATTACCTTTCTAAGCCTAAAATGTCCCCAATTATCTTTGTGACTTCCTTGAAAGCGTCCAGGGGTTGAACCAATAAGGTAAACACTAAATAAAGTAAGATACAGTAAATGACATGCAAGTTGTGTTTTGACACCCCAAACCCACCATGCACATAAAAACTAAGATAACAGAAGAGGTCAAGGAGCCACTTTCGGGCCAGGCCTCCTTCACAGTAAGTGCTACTCTGAGCTCCCTTGTTAGCTAAGCCAGTTAAAAGCAGGACACCTGCATTAGGTTCCAGGCAAAGAACCCAGCGACTCTCCAACCCCACAGTGGGAGGCTTAAGGCCCACGACCACCTTGACACCCGTGAACCTTGAGACACAGTGTGAACAGATCTGCTCTCACCCCCTCACCCTCTCATGCAGCACAGCCAAATACTACCCCACCCCTTCCCAGGGCCTCTGCCTTCCAGGTTTGTGTGGCTTGCAAGCCAGGAGTCCCTTTTTGGTCCCCATACTGGAAGGGGACACACACTTGGTTTCAGAGAGATCATGCTCTTGGATGATGTCTATCCACTCCTGCAGAGGGGGAGCATTATACGCCATCAGATAACTGGTGAGGTCAGCTTTGAAATGGGTGCTTGACTCTCCGGATGTGTGGCTCCCCTGGTCAATTCGTGGGTACAAAGGGCTCAACCATATTCTGGAATGGAAAGAAAAGTTAGCACTCAGGAGGTTTCACTGTAACAACGCCTCTGTAATGATTATGCATTCACCCAAAGCAAGAGGTGAACTCTTGCCACTCACTGTCTTTAAGTGGCGATGGAGTGATTTCTGGCAGGAGGAAACAGATCTGGTCACACCAATCCAAAAACTCCCATCACAGAATTATTTCTGAATGCTCTCTCTTTATGTAAAACCATGTCCTTATCAGTGAGCTCTTTAGCCAAGTTAAGAATCAAAAGCTATCTATACCAAGAAAAATATATATGCAAGTTTATTTTAAGTAAGAAAACTCTATTTTTTTATAGTGAATGTTCTGTAGTGGTTTGAGATATTTTCATACCCTATCTGTACTTTCTGGTGCCTAGAATATGTAACACATTTAACATTAGCTCAAAGGCTAAGCTGAAACAGTGATAAAACATTCTATCTTCCATTTCATCGATTTCCTTTCTGCCCACAAATGGGAAATAACCATATCTAAACCCAAAGGGTACAATATAGTATGACACAGGTAGATTATAAAGGCACTGTGACTTTGAGCCTCTAGGACTACAGGCTCTTCTGGGGCAAATCCAGATTAAGAGTTCAGCCTCAAAGGGGTGTCGCCAGGAGCTGTAAGAGGCAATAAACAGTTGAGTCAGACCCCAGACCGCATTTGCTGTCTCTTTCTTTCCCTTCTATAGCTAATTCCCCTGTAGTTCTTCCCATTAAGCCCAAACAGAGATGGCCTAGTTCTTTTACACAGTTGCTCTCCAAGAAAGCTGATGGACTACAGGTTACTAGAATGTTAGGCAGGCTGAATGAGGACACTTTACTTGCTCTTAGCCAAAAGGCTGAGAAGCGATGAATGAGAACTCTTGACTATATGTCTGAAGTCTATGCCTTCCCAACAGAGTGATATTTCATTCACCCCTGCTATGTCAGGGAACTTACTATAGGAGGGCCAGATGGGACTAAGGTGGGAGCCCACACCTGGACCACATCTGCGTCTAGCTGCTTTGCCATTGTAGTCAGACTTCTCTGAAACTTTTTTTGCCAGAAAAATGACCACCTAGGCTAGATGTAATAGGCATCCCTCAGAGCCAAAGAGCAGAGGGCTCACTAACAGGCAAGTTCTGGATGAGGATCATGACAGGAAATAGCTTCCTAAACTAGGATACTAAGATAGGAGGCATTTTTTTTAATACTTTGTGAAATGCTATGAGAACACTATAGTGGGGTAAATAATTTGGAATGCGCATTTATTTGTTTTATGTGTGTGTGCACCTGAATATAGGTATGTGTACCACATGCATACAGAGGCCCATAGAGGCCAGAAGAGGACATCGGATCCCTTGGAACTGGAGTTACAGACAGTTGTGAACTGCCTGATACGGCTGCTAAGCATCGATCTGGATCTTCTCCAAGAGCAGCAAGTGCTCTTAACTGCTGATCCAACTTCCTGAACCCAGCAGATGATTTGAAACCCATGACCTCAACAGGTGTTCAAGCCACAGCTGAGATGGACAGCTGGAACGTCTACACAGTGGGGCAAGCACAGCTAAGGCAAGCCACCAGTAAAGGATGACTGTACATGACAGTGTCTGTAAAGGTTTTTTAAAAAAGATTTTCTCTTTTTATGTCTCTGAGTGTTTGCATGTTTGTATGGGACCATGTGCGTGCAGGTGCCTACAAAGGTCAGGGAGGGAGTTGGGTCCCCTGGAACTGGACAGAGAATCCAGGTGGTTGCGAGATGTCATGTGGGAGCTGGGAGCCAGACCTAGGTCTTCTGCATGAAGAATGAGTAGCAGGTACTCCAAGCAGCTCAGCCATCTCTCCTGTCCCCTTTTGGGGTTTCAGGGTTTTTCTGTTGTTGTTTTAATCATAGTGTGAAACTGCAAAGTATCAGAATCAAGAGCAGACAAAACAAAGAGCCACAGGGCTTTGTACTAAGGTGGCTAGTAGAGGCAAGGTGGAGGGAAATTTCATTTTACTTTGAGTTTGAACTATACAATCTAGGTAATATGCTTTTAGATTTTTTTTTTTTAAAGAAAGGAATAAAATTACCAGGCACACCCCAACTTTCTTATCTTCTCTCATGGCAATCACCTGAGAAGCCCCAGGAAGTACTGTTGCCTGTTAAGTTCAAGTTCACAACTCTAGAATGAGCTAGAGGCACTAGCGAGGTTCTGAGAGCCACCTAAGACTGGGGATCACCTTTATAAATCTGTTTGGTTTCATAATCCCTGTTTCCCCTAAGAACATATTTAATCTAAATTCCACACCCTTTTCTGACAGGGCTGAGTAGGAGTCCCCAGGCCCAGTCAGCACTGGTAGTGGGGCAGAACGAACAAAGGACTCAGCACATCATAAAAGTCCCATTAGCCAACACTTGGAAGGCAAAGCAAAAAGATCAAGAATTCAAGACCAGCTTGGGCTACATAGCCACATAGTGATTTCCCAGCCAGCCTGAGTTGCATAAAATATTCTAAAATTAAGAAAATGAGGTGTGTGTGTTTGTGGGGGAGGGGAGGCTAGTTGAAGGGGATGTGATGGCAAGAAAGAGCGAGTCCTGCGGCCAAGGCTTTTTAGAGGCAGGGTGGAGACCCCTTTGATCCTGCAGGAGGCAGACTAACACTACCCTAAGAAGCACAGTTTAAGAGGAACATGGGAAACTGAGGCCACACTAAGGCCAGAGCAGGCCCAGAGGATGAGCTGGAAGGCCCTTACTTCAGCTCAACCCCTCGGGTTGCTGAGCCTCAGGAGCTTGTCAGAGTAAGACTATATAAAGCAGCTCTGGCCCAGGCTAGGACACTGGAGATGAGAGCAGGGAGAACAGCAGTGGAGCGAAGTGATACAAATGCCCCCATGCTCTATGAGAGAGAAGGCCATTAGCCAGCGCTCTCCCAGGAAGGCAGGGATATACAGAAATGGCTTCAATGAAAGAAAAAGAAGTAAAGCTATTAACTGAGGAGGAGAAAGGTAGCTGAATTTGAGTTGGGCACGTTCTGAAAAATTCCTCTTAAAAACAAACCCTTCAGCTGGTGAAATGGCTCAGTGGGGCTGGGAAGATGACAAGATGGTTAAAGAACTTGACCAAGCCTGAGGACCTCCCTGTGGAGCTTCAGAATCCATGTTGACACCAGGCGAGGTGACTCACACCCATAATCCTAGTGCTCCTAGGGCAAGATGGGAGGTGGAAACAGGACAATCTCCAGAAACCTGTGCGCCACCTAGCCTGGTATACATACCAGCAGCAAACAAGACATCTGGTCTCGAACAAGGGCGAAGCTGAGGACCAATGCTCTAGATTGTCACCTACTCTCCATATGTGCATAGCAGCAACCATGTGCCCACATATACACACATGTGCCCACACATACACACATGAGCCCACACATGCACACATGTGCCCACACATACACATGTGCCCACATATACACACATTAGCCCACACATGCACACATGTGCCCACACATACACACATGAGCCCACACATACACATGTGCCCACATATACACACGAGCCCACACATGCACACATGTGCCCACACATGCACACATGAGCCCACACATACACACATGTGCCCACACATGCACACATGTGCCCACACATACACACATGTGCCCACACATACACACAAGCATGCATACCGTGATTAAACAAAGAGACCAAAACCTACCTCTCTACCCTGCCCTCCCATCCCAGGAGATGGTCCTACTCCCATGAACATACAGGTGGCACTAAGTGAACGCAGGGAACTTTAAAAATAAACCAAGCACATTAAGTTGAGAGGGGGCAAATGGGAGGAACTAGGGGGGCAGATGTGATAAAAACAAACCCCCAAATAAAAACATTATATGCATGTGTGAAATCTCAAACAATAAAAGAGATGTCAATAAATAAATTTTACAAAACACCTGCACATAAGTATTCGTGTGTAGCAGTGACTGTTACAGATGATTCTGCACCAGGTGGATAATACTGGCTACTTCAAGAGAGAGTGGGATGGAGGCCAGGGAGTGGTAGAGGATTGTGGGGGTGGAGGTGTGGCTCAGGTAGGGCACTCGCTGTGCACTGCTAAAGAACCATGACTTTCTGGTATGCCTCTTTTCTACACACATGCATTTTACTTGTACAAGTAGAAAAAGAAGAGGAAAGCGAGTAACATTTGTTGTGGCCCCTTCCCATCCCAGTCGATGGTCCTACTCCCATAAAGGACTACCATGCAGTGCCCGGCCCTACGAACCCTTGGGTTTTCTGGTGCCAGTCTTCCCGGATGAGGTTGGAGGTGTGGATGACGACTCGGAGGCCTTCTTCATAGAGCAAGAGCATCATTTTCCTTCAAAGAGAGGGAGGTGAAATAAAATCATGAACAGAATTTTCCAAATAAACAGATTTTCTAGTGAGAACACAAGAAGCAGCTAAAGTTTAGTCTCTTACATTACTCAAACTTTTAATGATTATAAACTCCCTTTCTATACATTGTCTTCCGAAAATCTAAAGAGATACCTAAAAAGCTATCTTTCAAAAAGGCTCAGAATATCTGGGGGCATGAACTCACATTCTTTCTCTGGTCCCTTCGTATCCATAGCTATCATTTCGTTACAAAGGACCACAGGGACATCTTTGCGCATGTTTTTCAAGCAAGGTAGGAGTAGAATCTCCTGCTGTCTAACAGGCTAGCATGTTTCAAACAACGGAAATATATGCAGCATATTTTTAAAGTATCAGTCCCGTGGCTGTGTGCTCACATACTTGAAGGTGTAAAGTGTATTTCTTACTGTTGGTTACAGTTTGAAGATTACACGATGCCCTGTCCTAGTCAGGCATGTATCTCATGTGCCATCCTTGTCACAGCTCTGTATCTGGGCTTGAAGTAAGTCCTCTCAGGTGAAACTGGGCTGAGCCTTTTCTGCCCACTGGGGCTTTCTGAGTCCCTAAACATAGCTACTAAGGGGGCTTTATGTCTTCTCTCCAGACTTCACGTCTCTTCTCTCTAGAGCGTCGCTTCTCAAGTCTGTGACTCTTGTCGTCTGCTACTTACTACTCATCTGCGTAACTCAGGTGACATGTGGGACAACAATGAGCCACCCATGAGTTCAAGCATGGCAGGAGGAGGTATGCAACAGAGACAGGGAAAGGCCAAGCATGGTGGCTCATGCTTGCAATATCAGTGACTCGGAGGCTGAGGCAGGATTACGCCTATGAGTTCAGGGCTAGGATGCTAGGTTTCAGGCTTCTGTTTGACTGTGGCCTGGTATGACTAAGGTCCTGCCTCTTGAAAGAAAAAAAAGATAAGGAAAAGACAGGATCAGAAAGGGGAATGAGATATTTAGTTCTTTCCAAAAGGAGAAGGCAATTCAAGCTGGCAGACAATAAATTAATGCAAGGCTTGAGAAATGACAGCTGCTGAGCCCTCTTCTCTGTAGTTATGAAACTACGGTTCCTGAAATCTGGGTAAATTGACACACACAGTTGCCACATTAGCAGCTCATTATAATTAAGGATAAGCCAGCTAGGGATTTATGATAAAAACTTTACAAATATTTCCATTAATCAAGGCATCAGTTACGAGGAAACCATGTATCACTGTCACTGAATCCTATCAAACAGAATTATGAATTAATTCAAGGAGAGACATAGTAATCTTTTCAAACACAGCACTACATGTGTTACCAAAGATCTCCATTAAAAATATAGGAAGATAAGGAATGGAGTCACCCCTAAAAGAGGTAGACTACAGCACTGTTCTTAAGTAGTAGGGGTGGCAATGGGCTGTGTTCCCAATGGAAAGGTGGGCTATGAAGAAGCAAGGAAGGTACATGGGCACCTCCATGCCAGGCACTGTTTTTGGATGCTCTAACATGTATCAAGGCAATCCCAAGAAGCATTCTCATTTTTCACAAGTGCAGAACCTGTGGCTGGAGGAAAAGGACTATCTAGGTCACAATTGAGCATGAACTCACACATGCTCACCAGCCAGGGCACTGTGCATACTGACATGGCTGGAGCTGGGATGGTCAACATTTTATGATACTAGATAGTGAGTGGGAGATGTGGTCTCGGTGAGACATAGGACCAGCTGGAGACGTAGGTGGGAAGCATGCCCCTGCAGGCTATGGCTGGCTCCTACTTAGACGAGGACATTGTCCATTCAGCTACTTTGTTTTCTCCCTATTAATCTTAGAGCCATCAGAGGTAACTGCCCAACTCTGGGGAAAACCAAAGAGCTTTCCCATTCTAAAGCACCACGTGACACATCATGCCTGGGATCGCTGTGCCTGCACCCTACAGATGCTGGACAGACCACATCTAGTGCTTGCTGACTATGAGCTCTGTAGACGGGGTGAAATCTTGACTCTTTCTATGTGCCCTGCACATGGTACATTGCTCAGGTGTGTCATCCCAGAGACTGCCTCACAGTGGCCGCTGTCAGTCCAGGCTGGGAGGACAGTGGTTATCACATGGCCATCAGCTGAGGCTTTCTCCTTCTCTATCTCGCATGCTTTGTGCTCTCACCCAAAGGTGAAAAGCAAAAGCACCAACCCGACTGACTTGAGACTCAGTAACATTGCAGGGATTGCTGGAATAAGTTTTGGTGAGGGGAAGATCTCATGCAGACTGGCCTTGAACTCCTGCTTCTCCTAGCTCAGCCTCCTAATTTTTAACAACCAAAATTTGCAGACATGATCTCAATCCTTTACAAGATACTGACATTTCAGTAGAATTTAAACCATGGATACTCTCTGGCTGGGAAGGGCTCCACTCCAATAATGTCTTTGAATTGAGAACTACTAGATTTAACCTACAAAATGTGCATATGTGAGTTGCTCCAAGGAGCAAGGGCTGTACGGGGCAAAGGAAATAATGAATCAATTGTAGCAGTGAGTAAATAAGAACAAATTAAAAACTAAGGTTAAAAATGAGCTCTACTCCTATGTTCATCCCCAAGGAACGTAAACTCATTTATTCTAGGTCTCTGTTTTCCGGTGCATGATATTAAAAGAACCAGATAATTTTGATATGATTCAACAAAGGAGAGCTTCCCCTTTGCTCCTTCCCTGCTCCATTCACAGTGAAGCATCACCAAGCCAGCTTCTGAGAAGGCCTTCTGACCCAAGTCCCTCCCAGGGGTGACAGCATGACCGACAAGCTCTCCATTGCTTGCTAGCCCATAGGGACATCGGAACTTTACCCTCGCAAGACTCACTACACAGTGCAGACACATGCTCTGCATGGGAATCTGGCACTAGTGACCTACCACATCATGCCAGGGCCCAAATGGTGACAGGGCTGGCAGAAGGCCTTTTAGAATCAAGGATGTGTTTGTCCTGGGGTTTCTTTCGGCTAAGGGTGGGAGACAAGGGCTTCCTGTTTGGTGCTTTGCACTAAGGCTAAGCTGCACCCATTGACAGCAATCTGTATTCTGAGCTGAAATTGGCATCCTGTGTGCTCAGAGCTAGAAAATGAATATTTTATGCATGAGTCAGTACTTGAGTTCACTCTAAATCCTCGAGCCTTGTCTCTTAGTGGACAAAAGCTACCAATTAGGGGTGGTCTGTAGATGTTACCCTATCTAGCCAGGACAAGTTAGATAATGGAACTATCACTTCATGCAGAGGCCTAACTGCTTCCACTCTGGCTCATTTTTCACAACAGACTGGCAAAACTACTGTTGTATGCACACAGAGAGCAAGGCAGCCACAATACTGTCACTTCCATCACTGCTTCAGCAGGAAGCAGCGCCAGGCCAGACTGAGGGCCGACACTCCCTCTAGCACACTGCTTCCTCTCCAGGAGGGGCGGGGGTGGGGGCAGCAAGCCCCAAACTTCCACTCCCGGTTTAAAAGAGAGAATAGGCGTCTTTTGTCATAGTCTTTTGCCAAATCCTTTCAAGAGAAATGTGATTTGTAAAAATATTAAAATAAGGACAATCACATTTTGTTTTTTTCCTACTTGGAAAGCAGAATTACTCTAAAAGTACTTTGTAAAAGGCTACAAAACTAAGTTAAAAATAAACCGAGCTGTCATTGGCTGATATGAGAGGAAGAGGTGGGCAGTTTCTCCTGAGCCATCTCTGAGGAGCTCACTGGAGCTGGGCCAGCCCTTGCAGATTGGCAACTTTCGATAAAATCAGTTTCCCTTTATCAAAGCATGGGGATGACTAATAATAGACTTTTCAATGTAACTCATGCTTGCCGAATCACAGAACTTTTAAAAGCAGGACTGTCACAGCACTGACTTATGCATGCAGAACTGTCTACGACCACAAGGAACGCTCTTGTAATTCTGTCTTCCAAGCGGCCATGGCAGACGTCTTGAGCAACAGGCAGAGGCCTCCGAGGCACAGATGTCTCGTTTCCATTCTGACACTGACTCTTGGTATCAGGACTTAGAGCTCCTTGACTGTGTCCTTTGACCAATTAACCCCCTCTTCATAAAAGCTGCTTACGTGTGGTGTGTTCCAAATGCAATATCCAACTTTGCCTAGGATAAGAAAAAAGTAATTTATTTAAAAAAGTGTCACTTAATGCTTAATATTCCTATCTACTGAAAATTAAATGGGGATAGGACTAAGCCAACTCTTTAAAAACAAAACAAAACTGTTTTACTGCCCTCTACTGGACAAAAAGAACACAGCTTTTATTACAACATATACCAGGCTCATTTAAAATACTTTGGGTAGGGGTTTGGGGGTTACTCAACATGATTTAATACATACTGTATTTTTAATTACAGAAATTATAAATGGAAAACCTAATTTTTCAGTTGCCATAAAAGGATAAATGTGATCCTAAACAAAGTTTTAAATGAGGTATTTGGCTTCTACTGAAAGTTAATACGAACAAAGTTTTAAGAAACATTTAAAGCCGGGCAGTGGTGGTGCATGCCTTTAATCCTAGCACTTGGGAGGCAGGGGAAGGCGGGTTTCTGAGTTCGAGGCCAGCCTGGTCTACAGAGTGAGGTGGCAACATAAGACATGATGGTAAATCAAAAGAGAAAGTCTCATACGAAGGGAGCAAAGCTAGAAATAATAACACCAAGCCCACCTTGTAATCCAGAGTGATAGTTTGACAGGTAAGTGCAGGTATGCTGAGGGTAAAAATGTTATTAACATCTAGCACGAGACCCCAGTCAAGCAGAATATGCCAGGAAGAAAGGCTATGGAATAAACAAGCAGCTGAGCGGTCAGTTTAGGAATTCACTGCCTGGCCTCAGCCCTGCCTCACAATTTGCCGGACTCTGGAAAATAACTTACGTTCTATGATTTTGTTTTTGCCTGATTAAAGTGGGCTGTTGTTATGAGGTTTAGTTGTTAGGGGAGGATGAGAAAATATGCATAAGTGCCTAGGAAAGAGGCCTTTTGCTGTAAGCAACACATCTATGCAAAGTGTCCTCTCCCCACCAGAGGGTGGAAGGACAGGCCTGGCTGCCAGGGGCAGAAATGGACAACTGGAATCTGAAGTGGGTACCACACAGTCTGCAGATGCTCCTAGCAGATCCATGCAGCTTGGGGAAACACATGTAGACCAGCATGCATCACACGTCTTTAAAACTACAAAATCATTTCATCAGCTCATTTTTAACTGAGAAAGAGCAGTGGTTAGGAGAACTGGCTCCCAAGTTTAGTTGGCTACAAGTTACATGCTTCACGTCAGAGTAAGGCACAAACAACAAGGATAAAAGCAACTTCGGCAGATACTCTTTAATGCATGCTTTTTGGGGGGGGAGCTAATAGACCAACTCTTTCAAATGCTGTAATGAATGCCATTAGTAATTCACTTTATACATGAACAAATTAGATTTAAACAAATGGGAAGTGACAGGGCCAGAATGAGCATCGTGGAATGAACCAGCGTGCCATCCCCACCCTCCAACAAACATATCAACCCAAGCGAGTCAGTGTTTAGTGAGGCGGACTGCGTGTATGTGTATAGTGTATGTGGGTCTCCAATACAGTCAGTGTCCTCACAGATACCAGAGTGCTAGTGCACCCCCACTTCTCTACGCAGTCAACCACAATGTACCAGGAGACTCTTTATCAAGAACCGGAGTGATCTGTACAATGACCTGACTCTCAGCTTCCTAGATGTCTGTCATTGAAGCTGCCCAGTTCAAAAACCAAGTTTTCCATCTATAAATGTTATTACAGTAGCCAAGGCACATTCATACACCCAGGCACAGAGCTGAGGCAGAACTCAGACAAAGTGACCCCTCAGCACCACCATCACCTCAGTTTCCAGGCACTTGCACTAAATACATCGCCAACTGATTCCCTGATGCGTGTTATTACCAGAAAAACTCAACATGCAAAGGCCCTCCAGCAGCACAGGACAGAGCCACAGTTCTGTATCTCCCACTGGAGCAGAGGTTCTCAACCTGTGGGTTGAACAGGGGTTGGCTAAGCTTATCAGAAAACACAGATATTTTCATTATGATTCATAAGAGTAGAACAATTACAGTCATGAAGTAGCAACTAAAGGGTCGCAGCATTGGGAAGGTTGAGAATCACTGCTCTGGAGTGAGGCACTCAGGTGAAGTTCTTTGTAAAGGTTTTGGGAGCCATGTGTGCTTCTGCCCTCTAGTGGCCATCCTGCTCTCTTCAACCTGGTCTCGGCTGTTTGAAGACTATTTGATCATGGGCTTGCAGTTTACTTTTAGAATGATGGGAACTAACCTCTTCTGTCAGTGGAAATCAGAGCAAACAACAGAATTTTAGGTGACTTATAAACAAAGGCACAAACACACCTCTGTGCATATGATGAACAGTAAGCACCTTTGGTGGAAGAGGATTTTCTCAGGGATACTGAGGGTGGAACCTAGCACCTTGTGGATACTAGGCAAGCACTCTAGCACTGAGCTACATCTGCAGTTCAGAAGAAGTTATACCACGGCTTGAAGCCACAGTGATATAATGCTCAATGGGTTAGATCAGGAAAAAAAATGCCTCAAGGTGTTTAGAATCAACCCAATTGTGTTCTCTTTAAAACAAAATCACAGGTTCCATTTAGAGCTGGAAGGAGAGCAATCAGATGTGAGTTAAAACTCTCACATCCGCAATGAGGAAAGAGACCTTAGAAGGAAAATCACCAAGAAAGGATCTCATGTCTCTACTTTAAGAGCAGAAATCTTGCTTTGCACACATGTGTGGTATAGCAGTGTGCTTGGCAGCTAGAGGAGGGCTTCTCTCGCTAAGCCTGAAGCCAGGCTGGCGGCCAGCAAGCCCCAGAGGCCCTCCTTTCTCTACCCACACAGTACTGGGGGAACAGCTGTGCATGCAGCCTCCTGGCTTTTAAAGTGGGTGTGGCGATTAAACTTGGGTCCTCATACTTGTGCAGGAAATATTTTTATGCAGTGAGCCATGCCCTCAGTCCAAGAATAGAAATATCGAGTCCAGTTATGATAGTGAAAACAAGGACAGAAAACTGTAACTGGTTTCACGAGGGTCCCTCAGACTGGATGGCAATCACGCTGATAGAGTCAGGAAATGGTGAATGTCCTACCTGTTACTTCAGTTAGCGTTTCCAAAGAAAGAAAAGCTTAACAACAACAACAAAAAAACCTGAATTCCTTTCCTTTAAATTTTGCCTGCTTATTGCTTAAAATAACACATGGAATAAAGAGATCCTTTCAGAGCTAGAGTATAAAGTAGCTGCTATAACAGGCCAAAGAGCCATCAATCACACTGCAAGCTGACTACCCAGCAGGGGCCAAAATTATGGAACACATAGAGAAACTGGACAATGGCTTCTGTTTTCCCACTTTGCACTCAGCTTTGGTTGCAGTATGTGGTCACTAGATGTCCCTTCACTAGGGTTCATAACAGGCTTTTAGTCTATAGGCTTCTCAAGTTCTTTGGTTGATGTGAAAAAGAACTTAGGGCAATTAAAGAGTCAGCGGTGGCTAAGGGAAGACAGAGGTGTCATGGAAGCAGTCATCAGCTGCATTCAAAGAGATCCGAAGCCACTGGACTGCATCCAGGAGACCAGCCTCATGCTAAAATCCAAGTTGCACAGGACAAACTAGGCTAGCAAGTGCTAGCTGGCCCGAGCAGAGATGCATATTGCACTGACCACAACAAAGACAAGAAAGCTTAGCTTGGAGACAGACTAAGGGATCAGGACAGCTGACCTCAAATACAGGAATCTCTACGTGAGCCAGTAAGAGAATTGCTCTGTGTGGATTCAGAGAGCGGGGAATTCTGAACCAGCATGCAGCAGTCACTAGGAGGGAGACTTCAAGTCAAGATAAAGAAATCAGTCTTTCCAACCATGGGAGTCCCTGCTGGTAGAGTGAGTTACTTAGCCACAATAAGACAAGTTAAAGATAAGGACTTGGTGGTAAAGCTAAAGGGGGATTGCTGCCCATGGCTGAGGGTGGACTCAACTAACCTGCAGACTGAGCATGAGGTCCAGGCAAGAGGCAGCTTACCTGGCAGAGGGAAATGTTTGCATAGGGCTTTGCCTGGGCATGTAAGTCCGCCTTGGCTTCCCTCTTATCACCGTGCACAAGCAGGATTGGTTTCTTCCTGAAAAGAGATCAGAACTGTTTAAAATGCACTGGTCACAAAGCCTGTTTCTTGCTTCGCTGAGGAATACAGACGCCTTCTCCCTATTGCTTGTTTCTGGCCTTTGCGGGTAACATCAGGTAGTGACGGTCAGGGCTCACTCATCAGTTTCCAAGCCTCGTCTGCTGTGATACAGGTAGCTGTAGCTCTACAAAGTTCTTCCTTGTCTCAGAAGAACCCATAGCAGGTTCTGTGTACATGTGTAGGATGGAGTCAGCTAAACATACGGGCTAGTGAGAGGGTTCAGGGAGAGAAGGTGCTTGCCGCTAACTAAGGCTGATGGCCTCAGCATGATGCCCTGGAACCAACATGGTAGACGGAGAGAACCAACTTCTCTACAACTTGTCCTCTAACCACAGTGCATCTTGGCATGTGCACACTCACACATAAACATGCACACACACGCAAAATAAATAAATGAATGAATAGAAATTAGTTAAAAAAAAAAGACAATGATTGTTGAATATATGCTTCCTTTCCTTCTTGTCTTAAACCCCTAGTAGTTTTACATTTCACCCTGCGCCTATTTGCCAAGTAAATGCTCTCTATACTGTGCAAGATCAAGGACACAAAAGAAACAGACCAAGCCCTCAGTAAGGTACGGGCTTGCATAGCAGGGAGGGAGTCAAAGAACTAGAGCCCTGAGTATACTGCACTTTCAGATTCTAAAGATTATAAAAATGTTCTTTAGGAACATATCAAACAGACTTCTTCTGTTCACTTATTCTAAGATAGGGTCTTGATACATAGTGTAGGCTGGCCTGAACTCAATGCATTGCCCAAACGAGGCTTAAACTCCGTAAATTCTCCTTCCACAGCCTCCCCAGTGCTGGAATACAGACACAAACCACCATACCTGGCTTCAAAAGGCTTTTAAGAGATACTTCAACTTCTTCAGCTAATCCTTAGAAATCAATGTATCTTTACAAACTCTCCTCAAGCAAGGAAAACAGGAGTTTTCTCTCACAAGCACCCAAATAAGATAAACAACCACAGCTGTACTTAGGCCATACTGCCGAAGGCTCAAAAAGCAACATTCAACTGGAAAGCACCACGGAGCATGGCCATTCACAGGTGCTGCCTGGCTGCTCATCCCCACGCTAGCACTGCTCTAGCAGGACTGGCATACAAACAGATGAAGCATGCATTCCTAAAGATCCCCTACTTAGTGTGAGCCGCAAACCACACAGAGAAAAATGTAGGAAATGTTCATGTTCTACGGTCACACGCCCTTCAAATATCAGACCACTAAGCATGAAGGATAGATAAATGTTGCAGCGCTCATCCATGCCTTCAGTTTTACTGTTCTTGTACTACAGAAGGGCAGCACTCAGACATAGTGAGACACAGACCCTCACCACCTGCAGTGGCCCATATCTAACACTGGGTGTCTCCTGACCTTGCCATCGCCATCACTCCTTAACCTTTAGGATCTTCACAACCTTCTGAAGATTCGGACACAGTCTTCAGAAATGCCCACTTGGTAACAAGGGTGGGGAGAAGGACTGTATCCTTTGACTTTGCTAAAGTTACTGTAACAAAGTGCCACAAGACAAATGGTTTATATCACAAAACTCCAGTGTGCCACAGTTCTGGAAGCAGTTAAGCCTGAGATCTGGCGACAGCAACCTGGCTCCTAAAGAGGCCTGCGGAAGAACAGGCTCACTCTGGCTTCTGGAGGTCCCAAGCATTACTCAGTTTATGGATCCCACTCCCCTTTATCTTCAGTCTCCTGTATGTGCCCAGCTTCTTCTGTTGTATAAGGATGCCTCATGTTGGATTAGTGGCTGCCTACTGCGCTCATTTCAGCTTGACTCTGATTTCTGTAAAGACTTGACGTATCATATAAATAGTCTTGTGCAGAGGTACTGAGGCTTAGAAATCCAAGACTTCAATCCAACCTATAAGTAGCACTAAAGGAATCACAGCCTACACTTTGTCAACACTGTGGAAAGGTGACATTTGATTCCAAGGTCCTTGAAACAAAGGGAAAAGGACCAGAAAACAAGAGTGTAAACCTCAGGAGACACAGCCAGGAGGAGCCGGAGGCAAGGACCAAATTACCCCTATATATCCAGTCTCTCTTTTTCTAGCAGAACCCTGACCTGATGTAAGACAAGGTGGGCTCAGTTAGAAGACCACTCATCTATTCTTAGAGACAGCTAGTGGCATGTGACTGAGCTCTGATCTACAGAACAGAAGGGACTCGGGATCAGCCAGAACATCTCAGAATGGCACACATGGCACGGGAATCCTCTCTATAGTCTCCACCTTTCTACCTGGAACACAGACAAGTGGGCTGGAACGCGGGCTGAAGCATGAGCCAGGGTGCGGGCCGGAGCAGGGCCGGAGCAGGGCCGAAGCGCGGGCTGTCATCCTGGACCATGAGGTGACTGTGAAGACTGAAGTCAAGCTCCAGGGGCAGAATGACAGAAGAGGTGGGTAGCTCCATCACAGGAAAAACCCAGGTCCTCTATCTAAACCACAGATACCTACCGTTTGTTGTTTAGGCTGGAAAGTTTTTTTTTTAAGCTACTGTTGAGTTTTCTGTTAATATGCAACTACAGCAAATGTTCTCTTATTTGGTCAAATATAAGCCTTAATGTGACAAAGCTGTAGGGAAAATCTGTACATTTTACTCTCTAGTGACAAAAGTTTCCACAATTGATGCCTTAAACACACCAAGGATTTGATGAGGTTAGCACTCATCTTTTTTTCTTTTTTCAGTGTGTCTTCCTCTATCCAGTGAGTGTTAGGGGATTCTGCACAAGTCTGAGTTATGAACACAGATGCTGTGTGCCACTGTGTGTGGCTGCATTGCTTCACAGGAGGCTGAAGAGTGGCCAGAGGCAGCAACGAAGCTCTAAAACACTTTAGCCTGGGTAAAGGATGGCCGCGGTCCCTTCCTAACTCCAGAGACAGTTCTGGAGGAATCACTAGGAAAGGAGAGCTCTGCTGTGCTGAGCCATGTGACATGCTGGCCACATCTGGGCCCACGCACACATCTAGATACCCAAGATCCGACTGTAACCCTTCACCTTAGCTTTGCCCAGGAAGCCCTGTTACTGAGATGTAATTTGCCCTTACTTACTTCTAGACAGAGGAAAGTGGACCATACTTAAGTTTATGAAAAGAATGTATGTGATTGACTAAGTAAAACCTGTTGTTCTCAGCAGAGGGGGTAACTCATCTGGTATATATTAGCACTGTACACATGGGGACCAGAGTTTGATTTCCAGAACCTATATAAAAGATGCCAGGCATGGTGGTGTACAGTTGTAATCCCAAGACTGGAGAAGTGGAGGTAGGTAGATCCCTGGGACTGAGCCAACAAAATAATCTGCCTCAAAAAAACACAATAAATAAAATAAAATATAAAAGAAAGGAGGAAAAGATGACTCCTGAAGATCAATACTCAAGCCTTCACGCACGCACACACACACACACACACACAAATGCTGTTCTCCCAAAACAAATGTTTTGTTTACAGTGATATCAAGTGAAAAATGGAGAAAAGATGGATGGCTAGTTTCTGAAGTGTAGCTCCAGCATTCTACAGCACTGAGTGTCTGGCAGCCCACAACTCACCTGAATTCTGGTGGATATTGCTTTATGAGCCAGTCCACATCAAAGCAGTAGTTAAACTAGATGGGGAAAAAGAAAAGGAAGCCAGCCATAAGTATGTTCAAAAGAACTGCTATTAAACAGAAAGAATTTCTCATGCAACCACACGCTACAGTGTTCATAAACCTAGTCAGTTATGCTGCAGCTTGCAAAAGTCAACCCAAACTTCATCTTGAAGAACACTTGGTTAAAGAAATCTGCTTAAATGGAGCCAGATGTCCAAAGAGGTTCTAAGGATATTAGCTGCATATACTTGGACAACATCTCTATTCGACAATAGTGTTGCTACATTATTTCTTATTATTTTCAGGATTACAAAGCTTCCCAAAAGTGACAGAGAGAGAGACAGGACTTTTAGGAAAGGCCACTTGCTTTCAACACTAGCCTGACACACTCTCACTAGTTCATACCTAGCACCTGCTAAGCACTGATTCCATAATGGCTTCACTGAAGTGGATGCTTCCTCTTAATGCATGGCCAAGCCTGGGCACAGGAGCTCAAGTCTAGCCGAGGGAGAATGCAGATGCACCTCATTTGGCTTTGATTTAGAGACCAGGACCCCATCATACAGGAGGTGGCATCTATGCTGGCTTCAGAAACAAGACCCCTTTTTCCTGACTAGTCCTTAAGCTTCGGGACCTTTATGATGACTTGTTAGCACCGAGGGGCCAGCTCAGTGTGGCACAAGCCCTAGAACTTGCAGAAGCCCTAGAACTACTCCTCCTTCTGGTTGCTGCAGAGCACGATTTTCCTAAAGCAGTGCAAACCTGACTTGGTCTTCACCAGGCCATCCGCCCTTCCTCAGCAGGCTGCACCAGCATCCCACGAGGCTGGAAGTATCTCCCAAGGTTTTTCAGGTAGAAGATGCACAGTGAGTTCTTGGCTTGTCTTTGTGGCCTGGTCAAGAGTCAGGTGATGCCTGCTAGTGGCATCCATGTTCTATGCTGATGAAGGCCAGGGATTCCACAATAAGGCCAGGCTCTAGGCAGATGCCAGCTTAGGGGACACTGTACATAGGACTGAGAAGCCCATTTGCTGTCACATTTTCTTATAAAGTTGCTTAATTGTCTATCTCTCATCACCCAAAGAAAACACAATTTACCATAAACTCACCTGAGCTGAAGAGACAAGTGTCCCAAACAGGGGGGATAAAATATCTACAATGACAAAACAAATGGATTCATAGATAAAAATCTTCTAGATTTCATACCATATCAAGCGTCCTTCTCAGCAGCAGCCAGTGACAACCAAGAAAAGAGTGAATGGAGAGCCACTACAAGGCTGGGCTGTAACTGTCCAGACTACCCACAAGACAACTCTAGAATCTGCTACTTAATATGTACTACACGCTCTTTAACACATTAGAGTGCAGAGCTATAGTCTAAACAGTAGTCCTAGATGGCTGCTCAGCTTTGGACTCTGTGGCTGTGCCAGTCACGACACAGCCTTCTTCCCAGACCTCGGAACCTTCACCTCCTTCTGTGCCATCTACGTCCCCAGTGCTGCTCCCCTGTACCCAGAGGGCACTGGCTCCCACAAGAGATCATTCACACCCTTCGCACTCTAGGTCACCTCTGGGAACATTCCACTTGGCTCCTCTCGGCCTGACTTTGGCTGACTTTGGCCAAATCAGGAAGGGCGCTGTGATCAACACCATCTTCCCCTGCGCAGGCCTTCTTAGGGGCAGACACTGTTCTTAGCACTTTCCGTGGATGACCTTAATATTTCCAGGGAGTTTTTGAGGTAAGGTATTATTCTTCTTTTCTAGATAAAGGGAGTCTCAGAAGAAGACCATGTGTGGCCATTACAACTGGGAGGGTCAGAGGTAAGGTTTGAGCCAGGATGTCTCACTCTGGGTCTCTGATACCTACTGAGTTGCCTCTGAGAGGGAAGTGGGCTAGGCCACGGCCGTCACTTGGACTTCCTATCCTCTAGACATTGAGCTAGCTACTTAGGTACAAAGAGTTTGAAAGAACAAAACGACCCGTGTGGATATTCCTCCTCCCTCTGAGACCAGTAGAGTTAGGAAGTGAGCTGCAGCAGTCTTCCAGCTGGCCCCATCTGCACCTCTAGCCATTTCAACTTTGCTGATCTCCAGTGTCCACTGGAAGGCCACTGTCCTTCATGAGATCTAGGGGACCTGTAATTATGGCTAGTGCTAGCCAAATACATCAAGTAGCATGGATTTCAATACAAGAACAACTGGATTCAAGTGTGGCTCTACCATTTAACGGTATTGTGACTTAGGATAAGTGATCTCACTTTACTGAACTGCAGATCTATCACATGTCCAAGGACATTTGATCATTTTATTTGGCTGCTCTGACAGTTAAAATATATGTAAACCCCTTATGATGTCATCTCCCCCTCCTTGGTGCTAACAGCCATGCCATTACTATTACATTACACACAGCGGCCTTCCAGACGCCTCCATTTCCTATGTCAGCCTCTCCTAGACAAAGCAAACCACCAGTAACTATCTCATATCTTTAAGTACTGACACAGGAGATGCTCAAAAATCTGTAGAGCTGGACTAACTACTATGGAATTAAAGCCACCAACATTTACATACTATATAGCAGAACATAAAGTACCATCATACATTTAATATGGAAAAACTTTATGTTGAGAATAAACATATGTCATGAAGATGAGCCAAAAACCACGTCACTGAGAGAATGCTAACTGTGTCTATCTGCAGTATGATGCTGTGTCTATATGCGTACGATGCATGCACTGCTTACTTCACACACCTGCTCCGTTCTTAATTCTCACCCCATACTGTCTTAACCATAGACCCAATGAGTGGCGAAGGAAGGGATCTGTGCCCTCTGAGTCCATAGGTTCCGCTGTTCCTCCACAGGATGCAGAGAAACACTTGAGATCATCCTCTGCCTCATACCTGAAGCATCCACCTGTGTACAATAGCACTCATCTTTGCTTCTTTGTCCTAAGAACCAAAACCAGGCTTTCAAGCAGAGGTTCTCAAACATCACTAGGCATTGCTATTCCTTGGAGACTTAGGGAGAGCACAGGTGGCAGCCTTGACCCCCAAGGGTTTGATATGATGAATCTATGATTGACTGAGAAGTGGTATTTCCCAGATCTAGGTGACTCTGAAGCTGCTGGCCCAGGAACCATACTGAACCACTATGAAGCTTAGTGCACTTAATAGCTACCAGTCAAGTTTAATCTCCACTTGAAACATTAAGCAATTCTAAGCACAGTGCCAAGCATTACTAGGGGCTGAGATACGGGGCCTTGAAGAGACCCTTGGAATGCCACCTGCCTGAGTAAACTGTTTGCACACACACTCAGGGCAAACTACCTCCCACTACCCTCTAACCCCTAGTCGTTAAGATGGATTCTTTCTAAGCTGTATGCTTTGCTTTATCATTAGCTCCTAAAATCCCTTGTTCTTACCCTTGATGTGGAGGGCTTTGGAGTTGTACTTTGCCTTAATCCCTGAGACTCTAGTGAGATAAAACTGGAAGGGGTTCCCCTTATCCAGCATGTCCCAGATGTCCTGGCCTTCCCCTGAGGTCTCGTACTCATCGTCTGCCCTTTGGGGCCTAGGGCCGGCAGGAGGGCTTCTATCCACAATTTTCTGGGCAGTAGTCACATTGGATGAAGAGGCATGTTTTTTCTCTTGAGACGGCACTCTCTTAGGCTGTTCCTGCTGTGTCACATCTGGCTGCCGTTCATCATCGCTGCTGGAGAGACACCAGCCGAGACCTTCCGGGGAATCAGTCTTCTGCTTTTTGTGGGGTAATGCCGAGTCTGTGTTGTTGAATTTCACAGGTGAGATCTGTCTCTTGTGTGCAGCCTTTCGGGCCTCTGAACAGGTGTACTTGGGCTCCTTCGACACTCCCTGCCCAGCCTGGGGACAAGAGGATGTTGACGGTTTGTCAGGTTTGGGCTTTTCATCTTCGCTTTCATCACTACTGGATATTGTCCACTTTCCGTAGCTGCTTTCCTGGGACATTATACTTCTGAAAAAGAATGATGGAAATGGGTTTGCAACCCCATAGGAAGAACAACAATATCAACCAACCAGACCCTCCAGAGCCTCCAGGGACTAAACTATCAACCAAGGAGTACACTTGGAGGGACCCATGGCTCCAGCTGTGTATGTGGCAGAGGATGGGCTTGTTGGGCATCAATGGGAGAAGAGGCCCTTGGTCCTGTGAAGGCTCTATGCCCCAGTGTAGGAGAATGTGAGGGCAGGGAGGAGGAAGGGTGGGCAAGTGGGGGAATACCTTCATAGAAGCAGGGGGAGGGAGGATGGGATAAGGGGTTTCCAGGAGGGGGAGGAGAACCAGGAAAGAGATAACATTTAAAATATAAATAAAGAAAATATCCAATAAAAAAAATAAAAAATGATGGAAACATTATTTTTCACTCAGTAGGCAACTGGCAACACAACTTCATGGCTCTCAAATTTCGGGTCAGATGGAAGACTGCAACACACACAGCACTTCTGTCACCAGAGGCTGGGCCACTTACTCAACACCAGGATAAGGAAGCTGTCCTAGCCACCTCCTCCTTCCATCCTGCTGCCTTTCAGTCTAGACCTTGGTCTTAGAAGGCCTCAGAAAGGGGGTTAAGGTTAAGGCCACCTTAAGGAACTTCTAAGAGTAATTCAGACCATCTTCATGTTTTAGGTTATTTTGGTGTTTTGAGGACTGAACTTAGGGACTTGAGCTTGCTAGGCAAGCTTGCCATTAATTAAAAAGAATACATTAGACTTGCTTTTGTGTATACGGACATGGACATGTTGGAGGAGTTGTGTATGTGTGGCATGGTGTGGAGGTCTAAGAACAACTTACAGGAGTCTGTTCTCTCCTTCCACCACATGGAGCCCAGGAACTGAACTCAGGCCGTCAGCCTTGGCCACAAGCACCTTTACCCACTAAACCAATTTACTGGTGCAAATATAAATCTGTATTGGCTGGGGGGAAGGGTACAAGTGGAGGTCAGCGGACAACGTCAGGGAGCTGGTTCTCCCTCCCACGTAGGTCCCAGAGACTGAACTCGGGATGTCAAGCTGAGCAATAAGCACTTGTTGGAGCTTGCTGCTCCATCTTGCTGGCCCACACTTCAAGTTTTTAGAGTAAAAGTAGAATTTATAAATTTACCTTCCCTCATGTACAGGCACCCACAAGACTTAAATAACGAATCAGTCTGACATTCCCAAAGCCAGGCTTGTACATTAGCTTAGCCACGCCTGAGGGGCACACCGAATGACCAGTGCTGTGTGTGCACAGTCCATCAGCACTGCCATGCGGAGCTAACTAACTTTACATCATTTCCTTACTGTCCATGCCAGAACTCAGACTACTGAAACCTGCAGGCAAGGATTTGTACTGAAGCCACACTTTTAGTTTCCAAATCACACAGCTGGTCTGATTTGCAGTCCCCCCTCAGATGAGGAAAATATAGGATATATGTACTTTTGGCATTAACTACAAAATGCATTCAGCTAACCAGGAAGGGGCTGAATAGGATTTCCAGCAGCTCCTAATGTGCTGCACTGACAGATTAATACAAAGCTCGAAGGAAAACTGAAAGACATACTCAGAAGTATGTACTCCTATGGCCTGGGCGTCTTCAAGGCTTTTTTTCACAGCTGAAAACGATGTAGTATGAGTTAGGTAAACCAAGAGAAAAGCAGCACACCACAGACCTTGCAACCCTCACCAATTAAAAAAAAAAACAAAAAACAAAAAACAAACCTCAAACTCCCACAAGTAGGAAACACCAGGTTTTCAAGTGAATATACATGCACATTTCAAGGTATTGATCACTTTTCACAATTTCTCCCTTACCCAGCTTCTTTGGTTAATTCCAGTTGGTTCACACAAGGTCTCGTCTGTAAATTACACATTCCAAGGAGCTTTTACACAGAGAGCACAAGGCATAGTCCTTCCCAGCTCATGGTTACACTTAACTTCAACTGGCCTGCATACCACTTGCCAGCCAAAGTGTGGGGGCTGCAGAGGGGTCACCTGCTCCTGCAGGAACTGATAACTGAAGGTACTGCATGGAGTCTGAACCCTTGAATCTGCTTTCTGAAGTTTTGTGTTAGTTTCTGTGGTGTCCAACTCACTTCTAGAGGCTGTGAGAACTTAGCTTAGGTATTTTCCTAAACAGTTTCTAATCTTCACGGGTTAAGAAGCCAGCTAACCAAGCTGTGATAAGTGTACTGTGGACAGGGCACTTTGTGACACACGACCTTAAAGGAGTCCAGAGGTAGGTTATTTTTTATTTGTTTTAACTTTTTATCTTAACCACACCCACTATCCTAGACTCTAGAGGTTGGTGGACAGACCTATTTAAGCAGACCCAATTTGCTCTGAAGGGACTTAACCTTATGAATTTAAAAGAACCACATAAAGAAAAACTATAGATGATAGTTCTAGCTTTCTTACATTTTAAATCAACACAGTAAAGAGCTTATTAACAGAATCTTCAATTAAGGGTTCTCAAGCTGGGTATGGTGGCTCGACCCTATAATTTCAAGGCTGAGGCAAAAGGATCTTGAGTTTGTGTTAGCTTGTATAAAAAAGTAAATTTGAGGCTAGCATGAGCTACCTACTGAGACTATGTTTCAAAACTAAGTCAATAAAATTTTTAAAAATTATGTGAATGCCTGTGCCTGCAGTGGGCATTCGTACCCCAGGAGGCCAGAAGAGGGCCTTGGATCCCATAGAGTTAGAGTCATTGGTGGTTTTATGCTATTTGAACTTGGATGCTGGGAACCCACTTTAGGTCTCTGTAGAGCAGTGCCTGCTCTTAACTGCTGAGCCATCTCTCTAGCCACTCTGTCTCAATGGTACAGAGGCAGAGACTGGAGACTGCAAGGGATGAGTGGATCCTTAAGGGTCAGTGGCCAGCCAGTCCAGGCAGAGACTGGAGACTGCAAGGGGTGGGTGGATCCCTAAGGTTCAGTGGCCAGCCAGCCCAGCCAGTGAAACCAAACAGCCAAAACAAAACAAACAAACAAAAGAACAAAACTAGCAAACCTAAAAACAAAGTCACAAAGCCTATGTATCCGCTGCTGAACTGACAATAGCAAGGAATGAACCCAGCCTAGACACGTCAGTAGAACAGATGACGAAGGCGGCCACACAGACACAGTGGAATTTCACTCAGCTGCAGAGAAAAATGAGATTGGGAAAATTTCAGGAAGTGGACCGATCTGGTAAATGTTACATTAAATGAGGTGACTCAAACTCAGAAAAGCCAAAAACTGTATGCTGTCTCTCATAGTAAATGTAGGTCTCCTTTTCTTTTATGTCTGTGTATAAATGGATGCAAAAGTACACAAAGCCTAAACAAACTAGAAAGGAGATGAAGACAGGGTAAGGAGTGATGGGAAGTTAACATGGGGAGAGGGCAAGACACTTGTCACCTGAAAACAGAGGAGACAAGAATGCGAGGGTGTGTGTCTGTGTGTGTGTATGGGGATCTACTAAAACACATGCTTTGTTTTGTAGATAACACTTTAGGTATGCTAGTTTAATTTTTAAATTAAAATTTAAAAAATGAAAACAAAAAAGGGCAGATTGAGGGAGTAGTGACACTTCAGGATGTCTTCTGGCCTGTATATACACATGTGTACCCCCAGAAACATAAACACATATACACATACACAAATTAAAAACCAACCAACCAAAAAACAAACAAGCAAACAGACAAAAAACCAGTACCTTAAAAGTACCCAGGGTGAGCCAGGGACTCCATCCCCAGCACTGTTCAAACAAATAAAATAAAATAAAAACTGGGATGTTGTACGTTTATTCTTCATTCTAAAGCAAAGAGTAGGTCTCAGAATTTGGGGTGAGAAATGGTTCTGCTTCCAGCCTGAGAAAGAAACTGTTTGTAAATTCCTGGGTTTTCCAGACAGAATCCTGCTCTGTAGTCCAGATTTGCTGGGTACACTCACTTCTCCTGCTCCACGGTCTACAGGGCTAAGATTAGGTGTGCACCACCATATCAGTTTCTCCCCTTCCCAACATATGAAATCCTTCGCAAATGTGTGTGTCATCCTTGCACGGACACCATGCTGATCTTTATCATTCAGATGCTGGCTGCTGCCAGGACATCCCCAGGTGAATACAAGGACCGTGGTCCATATCAGTAAATCAGAATCCTGGAACCTTGAAAGGCCTGAACATACTCTCTGCTAACTCTAAACTCTTCAGACAATTTCTCCAGTTTTTAGTGTTATCTACATTTTCTAGATCCACAAGGGGGGAGGGGCATCCCTACTAATAATGTACGAGGAGTTGGTAAAATAAACAGAAATAAAACTTTGAAAAAGACATTTATCAGAAAACAAAGCCCCCTGGACACATACTTTAAGTGTAGAGATTGCTGACATTCAAAACTGCCCTGGAGGGCTGTCTACCAAGGGAGGAGATAGCTAATGAAATTGTACCTTGTCATTCGGTCCACCAGGTTACCAACCTCATTATGAAAACAAGGCCCTTCTCCTGCTGAAGTGGAGCTGCTGTGATGTAAATGTCAAGATCATGTAGGAAATGGCTTCTAATTTGGAGGAATGGATCTGGTCAGCATCCGCTGCTTTCACTGCTCCCTCACACAGGACCGGGTTCCCAGCATGCCAGGGAGCTTTTGGAACCAAGGCCCAGCCTGACAGATTCCCCATGACTTTCTTTCCACTGTTCATTTTCTATCTCACCAGGCACTGCCTAGCACAGCAGAAGTACAAAGTCACAGTGGCAGCGAGGGATGTCAAAAGAATGAGAATACAGGTGTATCCCCTCCACTCACCAAAGTCCCTGATCCAAAGCAGCAGTGATTCCCACAGTGGAGGTAACTGGGGCCTGCCACTGACTGAGCACATATGACAGCACCCCCCTCCCATTCCAATTCAGTCTCTACTTAAGGAGAAAGCTGAGTTGTAAAAAATGCTTTACGTTTTGCTTCTGAACTACACACAGTGGGCCCCCGGACTCTTCCACAAGCACCTGTAACACTTGTTTTCCTGTCAGCAGAATGCAGCTTGTGGCTCCACTACAGCTACAATAGCAAAAAATAAAGTCTACTTTGTAAAAGTATTTACACAGGAGTGGATTCAAATAAATATTAAGAAAATAGCAGCATATGTGTACAGAGAATAAATAAAAACTAAGTAGGCAGGTGAGGCAATGGAATTTGGCTATGTTGGATATTGCACCAAGATTGGAAAAACAAAAAATCTTATAGAATCCTTTCACCAGACAACAAACGCAGAATGCCATCAGAAATTTCATTAAGGGCTTTAGAAATGTCCATGGAGGGCTAGAGCTTTGACCAGTGGATAAGAGGGTTTGCCATGACTTCCAAAGCCCAGCATAATTCCCATGCCTGTAATCCCAACATTGTGACAGTCAAGCAGGTCCCCAGGGTTCAATGGCCAGCCACCCTGAAAGAGTCTGGATCTGTGAGATTCAGACTCACTAGAACAGGGCAGAGAGCAATGGAGGGAGACACTCCAAAACTGTCTGTATATGTGTACACACACACACACACACACACACACACACACACACACACAGGTGTCAAAAAGCACTCCACTTAGAACTTTGCTTCCACTGTCTCCCGGCTGGCTGGGCAGACCCTGTATTTCTTCTATACAGACACTACTCAGACATTTATGACCTAGACACCAGATTCCTCCAAGGTGGTCCTTCCTCTAAGCCCGGAAGTAAGCAGAATTGAGAACTGAGAATAGTTAACAATACACAGCTTCTATCCCAGACAAGTTTAATTTCAGGGTGAAAAGCACACATTTACACATAAAAAGCCTAAAAGTCAAGATGACTACAGATGCTCATTACATTTTACAGGGACAACCTTTCCCTGGAATCATTTGTGGGTAGCATATGAGACCTGGGAGGAAAAGGGATCAGCGGGCTAAAGGACAGGTGAGCAACATTCCAGACAGATGGAATCTAACCTGCTGAAGGCCAGGAGGTGGTAGGTAGCTAGGTTCTAACTGTAACATAGGAATGGTCCAGAAAGAACCATTCATATGTTAATGGTGGGGACTGTAAGGCAAGTTAAAAGCCGCATCTTATTCTAAAAACAATGGGACTCCCAGTGTGTGTTTTATTAAGAGTGCCTCGGCCCGTCTAATCTTTGAAAATGATCATATCCAAAACAACTTTGCGCACACGTGGCGATAAGGACGCTTCTGCAGAAGCTGGGCTGTGGGGGTGCTGACGACGGTCAAGGAGCAGTAACTTGGGGGCACATCCAATAAGCAAATCGTAAAGCTGCCAACTTTCCCCGGGCGCTCATCTCTCTGCCCAGACATAATTCCAAGAGTATAGACTCATTTCACCCTCAAGACAGCCAGCCCTAGTTCACGGCGGCTGTCTGTCCCTGGTGTGGAAACGGAGGGCAGAGAGGTTCTGAGCCTGGCCCACGGAGGAAGCGAGGGTCAGCGGCTCTGCAGCGCGAACCACGGGTTAGGACCGCAGGGTCCGGGGCTCAGAGCGGAGGGGACCCTGCCCAAGGACCCCGGCCTCGCCGCTCTGCTCGAGGTCCGCACCGAGCCCTGTTGGCCTGCAGCTACCCCAGCAGACCGCAGCGGCCAGCGCGCCGCCATCAGGAGGGCGGGCGCAGAGTCACCGCCGCCGCCGCCAGAGACCGCCCCGAGCCGGCGCCCGCAGCCGCAGACACCTACCTGACCCGCCAGTCCTCCGCCGCCGCCGAGACCCCGCCTCCGCAGCGCGCGCGCGCATGCGTGCAGTTCAAACTCTCCGGCGCTGCCGCTTAGCCAGCCCGCCGCTTCTCCTTCCGGAGAGGCCCCCGCTGGGTCCTAAACACCGCCTCGTTTGCCTGAGACTAGCAGGGCCAGAAAAGAGAGGTGTGGCGGCGGCTCACTTCCCTGCTGGTTTCCTGTTGAAAGAAGAGGGAAACAGAAAGCTGTAGCTAGCCCCTCTCGTAGTTAATTTGCAAACGACACCTCCGTTCTGGGGCTGCTTTTAGTCAGCTTCAGGCTCTTAGGGCTAAGAGAGAGGCGTGCTTTGGGAAATGAAGAAAAAGGCAGTTGCTTCAGACTTTAAAAAGGCTAGATAAAAAGTTAAATGAGTTCCCACAAGACCCAGAACCTCCTTTGAAGGTTTCTCCTTTGAAACGGGCATGTTCTTGTCAGTCTCACTGGTTTGCCAGAGGGTAGATGGTATTATTCCTCATCTTCTATAAAGATGTCGTCTGGAATTCTTGTGCTGTTCCTTAAGTCAGCCTCACGGCAGGCATCGCCTTCCGGGGGTTGAATAATTAATTCTGTGTAAACACTCAAAACGGGTCATTTCGTTTAATTGTCCTAGACACAGTGTTACCCGCCAGGGTTACCGAGACGGCGAACATCGACATAGTAGCTGCTCTGAGAAGGCAGTCCAAAGGCTTCTTGATTTAAAAAACCTTTGGCGTTCACTCAATTTGTGTGTGTGTGTGTGTGTGTGTGTGTGTGTGTGTGTGTTTGTGCGCTTCCTTCACATTCTACGTGTATCTCCTACTAAACGTAGCAAAGACACGGGTCAGAATAATCAGAGAGGGTTTACTGTAAGTTTGGTAGAGAGCCTGGAAGCTGTCAAAACGAGCTAAGAAAGCAGATCTCCCTCACCAGCTCTTAAGGAGTCAAGAAAATCGAGAAGGGGCGGGACCAGGATCTGGAGGTGGGCCTTGGAAGCCCCTCCCCGTTGTTAAACAGCGTCTTTGACCAATGACAGTACGAGATCAACGCCAGTGGCTCGGAGCCTGGCCAATGGGAGGAGACGTTGGAGTTGCGCGGCGAAGTTGAGTCCCAGCGGGAGTGGGCGTGGCCGCGGTGGCTGTTCCGCGTTCTCGCTGGAGCGGAGGAGCTGCCTGGCTTGGTCTCGGTGTCGGTGGGGATGTTTCTGTCCGGGGCAGGCGCCAGGCCGCGAGCAGGCGAAGCCAGCGCCTCAGAACGCAGGAAATGGGTGGAAGTAGGTGTGGGAGCGCGACCCGAGTTCGCACTTAAGCCTCACCAGGGCCACTTCTGTCACCATTCTTGGGTCTCCCTCAACCCGGTTCTAGCCTGCCCTGAAAGGAACTGGTCTTAAAACCGACGCATAGCTGCAGGGCTCTGATCAATTCCCCGCCCACCACACTGTCCACGGATAATCCCCTCTACCTCCCATCCCCTAGCATCACTTTCCAAATCCGAGGACTGAGCTTTCGCGTACAGTTTATTCCAGTGGTTTAGCGGAATGGACTTGTCAGCCCCTTAAACTTTGTCAAATTCCTTAAAACTTTGGGAAGAGCGGACAAAGGGAAATCTTTAACTCAACCATTATATTACTTGAGAATTAGAACTAGAGTACTGAAACCATATTTTGAAAGCTCCACAACCAGGTTGAGTTTAAGGTGTTTGTGTTTCTGGTTTCTGGCTTACTAACTGTAGATGTTTAATATTCCGTAGGTATTTAAAGCTTGCGATGAAGACAACAAAGGCTACCTAAGCCGAGAGGACTTTAAGGTTGCGATTGTAATGCTGTTTGGGTACAAACCCTCCAAGGTTAGAACTTTTTTTCTCTTCCCCTCTCTCTCCCTTCCTCTTCTCCCTTCTTTGGATGGGGCGGATAATGCTGTAGAAATGAATCAATCCTAAGAAAATTGGCCAGGAGTATTTTCTGATATCAGTAGAGCAAATCTCTGGTTTATAAGCCTAAAATGTCTCCAACACTGAATCCTGTGCCAAACCCTCCCCTTTTAAAGGCCCCAAAACAGTCGCCAATTAGTTATCTATGCCGGAAGAGCCAACAAAACATCTCCATGAGTGTCCTAAAATTTATAAGAAATATGGGATGGTAGAGAGGGGAGGACAGGGAAGGGAAGGTGGTGTAAAAGGAGGAATCCACCTACTAGCTGATACATACAGTAAAATTTCTGGGTGGCTTTGTTTAATTGGTAAAAGTAGTAAGTTCATACAGTCCACAAGATCCCTTCTCTTTCCACTAGACTAGGGTCCCACTTACCAGGGGTTAACTAGTTTCTTCTGTATTGTTCTACATCCAGGTATAGGCACAATCTTCTACTGAAGTTCTATACTGTTTTATCTTGACATACATTTTACACTTAGCAGCAAACCCAAACCACACAGCATTACCATCTTAAAATAGAGTTGTAGAATATTCTCTTTAGCCAGTTTACCCTTTGTTGTTTGAATTAACCTGCATGCCTTGTCTCAGTGAGCATCATTTTACATATACATACATCCATAGAACATGTCTTTTGTGGAATGCATGTGCACATGTGCGTGTGTGCTTGTGTGTGAGAATAAATCATGAATATGTAAATCGGGAATTTAAAAGTCAATTTGGACTACACGACGTTTTAGAACAATGAAAAACAAACAAAAATATCAAAATTCCTAGAAATATAATTGCTAAGTCTCAGGATGTACATTTTTATTTTTTTCTTCATTGAGAGAGGTAGGTAGGTAGATAGATAGATAGATAGATAGGCCAGCAGGAACACTGTGGCCTGGTGAGTTTCCTTAGGGTGGTTTTTCAGAAGGTGGGCATCTTACGGAGCCCCTCTGCCTTCCCTGGCAGGGTTTTGACAGGCTAAGTCTTGTACAGGTAATCACAGCTGTTGTGAACTCAGTGGTGCAGAAACCACATCATGCCCAAAAGCCAGCACTGTGTGCCACGACCCCCACATCCTCTGATTCTCACACTCTTTCTACCCTGAGCCTGTGGAGGGTGTACTTGAAACGCTGTGACTGTTAGTTTCCAGAAAGGGCTGCCCAGCTCCTCAGTACTTAGACCACAGCTGAACCCCAGCGCACCTTCTATTTTAGTCTGAGGGTTTCCTATTTACCCCGTCTCTGCCGTTCTGCTTGCCTGTTATAAGCAGTCTAGAGACGGATCCATTCTTGTTAAGCTACCAAACTGGAACTAATCAGAGTCAAGACAATGTCCAAATACCAAAGAGTAAACCACAACCATCAAGCAGAAGGAGCACTCAAGTCTGCCTAGAATTCCCCCCAAACCCCTCTCTCTAGAACTAACAGTTAGGGCTCTCCTGTTCCTCATGGGTTGGGGTAGCCAGGGACTCTGATATCCCTTTTCGGCGCCCTTCAGTGTGTTTGAATGCACCACAACTCCACCATAAATATATTTTGACCCCGCACAGGGTTTGCAGACCTGCAATCTGGGGTAGATTTAGAGTGGTTGGAGATTTTTTTAGCTCCTGAGAGGCCAGTTATGAGATCAGAGTACTAGCCTGGACTGGCTCTAAAATTGTGGCTGCTCTGCGAACCTGCAATTATTTCACCTGGAGTTGCACGGCAGGTGACCTGTGAAGGCTGGATGTTTTAAAGCATCATATTTAACCTGGGCTCACCTGGAAAGATAGCTTATCTCATTTTGCTTTTTATCCCCCTTGGGTCTACTTATTTTAACTTGAGGTCATGTAAAGAATTTAATGGCAGGGACAGTGGTGTGGTAATGTGCATAGGCTTGATGACGTTTGTCAGCTTTTGCTGTGCATATTGGGTTGAGGGCTTATGGGGTTTTTGTTAGATAATTTTAAGAACATATGGTATTTATGTGTATGAGCATGTACGGGGGAGTTGGAGGCTGTCAGAGACAACTTATGGAAGTCTGTTCTTCCCTTTGACTATGGGAGTCTCCGGTAACTCAGATTACCAGGCATAATAGAAAATGCTTTTACCTGCTGAGACATCTTACTGGCCCTCAGATTTTAATTTTTAGGCTAATGACATATTTAACTGGTTGTAGGTCACTAAACAGTCAAATTTAGTAACCATAGTAAATCACCTATACACTTGTCAGGCATTTACCAGAGAGGAATTTTTATCAGAGAGGAAATGTTCGATGTCTGCCTTCTCATATTTTAAGTTTTAGACTAGGTTCAGGGCTAAAGTTTCAATTTTTGAATATATAAAATACTGATTGGAAGTCAGCAAATGAGACATAAAAAATTCCTATTGTAGAATGTGTTTTGAAGAATTAAATATGAATTGTTACTTTGAGGAACCATGACACTACAATATCATTTCATAAAAGACTTATGAAATAACTCACTTATACATTGATGTTTGCACAATGAAATTTATTGAATCTGATTAATAAAAGGAGTATCTGCTAGCTGCTGTAGATGTAAAGGTGAACAAATACAGTCTCTGCTTTGAAGCAATTTCATTTTTGTATAGCATATAGCAAACTGATAGACATCAAGAAAGAGAAGATATTTAACCAACAGGAAGGAGGGGAACAAGATGGGTGGGCAGCTATCTATCATAGGTGTCATTTATACTAAAGGAGCTCCGTTAATATTCTATGAAGCATCTAGGAGCCCTTTGTAGCCCATATGACAAACTATGCCCTGGTGTTCTTCTGGATGTGCTGGTAGTAAAAGAGTGGTGATGTCACTAAGTAGGAGAGAATCCAGATGGAAGTGGGTTCAGGGGAGTCAGTGAGATGGGGGTGGGAGCGCAAAGTGAGTTTGAGGTGGTAACTAATGTTCCCTGTATATTTGATCGTTAGATACTGTAAGGAGTTCTGAGTTCTACCTCTTAAATACAGGAGCCTCACTGGAGTAGAGAGGTGGGGTGGTACTGGAAGTAGATTTGGGGCTCAGTTTATAAGGGGTAGCTCAAATTGGAAGACTAAATGCCATTCCATAGGAAGCTGTGAACAGTACCAGTCCAGGGAAAGAGCTTTGGGGAAGCCTGCATTTAAAGATGAGTGGAGAATTCATGACAAAGATGGACTAGGATTTGTGGGGAAGGGATACTGGGAAGCCAGGGAGGTGCAGGGACTCAAGATTGTGAAAGATTCAAGACTGGCAGCAGAAAAAAAAAGTCAGTTACCATCAAGGCTCAGCTTCCTTCATGCTTACAAATAAAGCCCCTGTCACCAATGGGAGGGAAATGCTTCTGTGTTAATATTTCCTGAAAGCAGGTCTCAGAGCTTTACAGTGGTGTGTTCTCACTACAATGTCTTATGTTGTTTAGGCCAAAATAAGCAATACTCTAGAAGAGACCAAACTGTTAACAGTGGTATCTACTAAATTTAACAAGTTATATACATCTTGTTTCTGCACTGATCACGTGTTACTCTTTCATTAAATTCTTTTATTAATAGGCTCTCTCTTCCTGCCTCTGTCTCACTTGTAATTCCATCTGGAATGAACCCTCCACACCTGGCTTGGGTTTCCTTTAGCATCAGGAAAATTGAAAAATAAAGCTACTGCAACAACTACTTGTTTTTTAATAAAGCAGAAAGATTTTAGGTTATAATCTATATAAGACAGCCAAAGTGATTTCATATATTTAAGCTATTGGTCAGTGGAATGAAAATTTAGGGACCATTATGGCAGATCTGTATTCATTGTATATGTTAAAGAACAAGAAAAATGACTATCATAATGTTAAGTAAAGTTATTGTTGACTGTGTTCAATAAAGTTGACTTCTCATAAAACATGTGTCTTCCCTTAGTCCAGGAATTTGGAACTTGTACTTTGAAACATCTGATAAAATTTCATGTTCTCTTAATCTTTCTTCTTTTCTAGATAGAAGCAGATGCTGTGATGTCTTCAATAAATCCCAACACTTCTGGTAATACAAAAGTTAATATTTTTTAGTAGATGGTCAAAAGCTAAAATTAAGAAATGTGATTAAAACATGTAGTTGTAGCTCATTATTTTAAAAAAAAAGCTTTGAATGGAAAAGAAAATTTGCTAGTATACAAAGTAATGGGTTTCATTATAGTATTTTCATACACGTTTGTCCTTACTCATCATGATCCCCTTCTCCTCCCCCTCCCCCTACCCTTCCCCCACTGCTGGTTCCCTTCCTCACCTCATGGCACCCCACTCTGCTTTCTTTAACTTTCAGATAACAACATAATTTTATTTTTTTATGGCAGAATAAAACTGTTGTGTATATATACCACATTTTCTTTACCCATTTGGTGGATGGACACACAGGACAGTGGCATATCTTTGTGATTGTAGTGGTGCAAGAAATATTACATGTAGTGTATTTGTCAGGATTCTCTAGAGTAACAGAACTTATAGAATGAGTCTCTCTATATCTGTATATTGAGAAAGGGGGTTATAAGAATGACTTACAGGCTATGGGCCAGCTAATCCAACAATGGCTGCCTATGAGTAGAAAGGCTAAGAATCCAGAAGTTGCTCTATGATGCTGGGTGTCTCAACATTCTAAAGTAGCTGTTGGAACCCTGAAGAAGTAGGTTCTAGTCAGTGAAAGAGAGGACTTGCTAGCAAGGCAAGGGCAAACAAGCGAAGAGCAAAAGCCTTCTTTCATTTCCTTATAAAAGCTTCCAGCAGAAGGTGTATCTCAGATTAACGGTATGTGTGCTCCTACTTCAAGATCTGGATTAGAAGCAGATCTTCTTACTTCAAATTAAGGAGAAATCCCTCACAGGTGTGCCCTCCATTTTTTTGGATTATAGTTAACTCCAGATGTAGTCAAGTTGACAACCAAGAATAGCCATCCCATGAAGGTATTTCTATGCTATGTTAATTCACAGGCCTTTAGAAATATACCCAGAAGGGTATATTCTCATTCTCTATTCTTATTCAGTATGGCCATTTAAGTATTAGAGGAATAACACAAGAGAAGGAACTGAAGGGGACACAAGAAAGAAATAACCCACATTATGCTAATCTGTAGATGATGAGGCCCTAAAGCAGTGGTTTTCAACCTGTGGGTCTCAACACCTTTGACAAGCCTCTTTCTCCAAAAATATTTACATTACAATTCATAATAGTAGCAGAATTACATTCATAAAGTAGCAACAAAAATAATTTTATGGTTGGGGTGACCACACGTGAGAAATTGACGCATTAGGAAGGTTGAGAACCTAAAGACTCCATCAGAAAACTCTTAAAAAATGACAAGCATTAGCCGGGCAGTGGTGGCGCACACCTTTAATCCCAGCACTTGGAGGCAGAGGCAGGCAGATTTTTGAGTTCTAGACCAGCCTGGTCTACAGAGTGAGTTCCAGGACAGCCAGGACTACATAGAGAAACCCTGTCTCGAAAAACAAAACAAAACAAACAAACAAAAAAGGACAAGCAAAGCATTCAGCAAAGTAGTAAAATATAAAATCAAGACAAGAATCAGTAGCTTTTCTCTATATAAATAATGGACATACACAGAAAGAAATCAGGAAAACAATCCCATTCATAATAATAAACAAAAACAAAACACCCAGGGTTAAATCTAGCCAAAAAAACCCCCAAAGACTTCTGCAGTATAAATTTTAAAACAGAGAAGAAATTGAAGATGAAGCTGAAAGGCAGAAACATCTCACTCATGGATTGGCAGAATCAACATTGTGAAAATGGGTTTACCAGCAAAGACAATCTACAGATTTATTTCAAGCCCATCCAAATATCTCCATTGGACTGGAGGTACAGAGCTCAGTAGTTAAGACCAGTAGGTTTTCAGGGCACCAGACATGACCTGTGTGCTATTCCAAGAGAATACTGTCTGGAGAAGCAACCATAATTAATGGATAGGCCCAGTATATAACTGCAGTAATAGTCAACTTTAAAAAGTCACTTCTGAATGAAGGATCTCAGACAGGGCTGTGTGTCCTAAGATAAACTAAGATATACTGTGCATGCTTAAGCAAGCAGTGGCAGATACAATAACTTGACAGAACGCTTTATGTTAACTCGGTTCAGAAGCAGAAGCGCGGATGAACAGGTTAGAGAATAAGTTAATTATTCATAGTGCTTAATAATTTTTAAAGCTAAAGGATTAATAACTATGTAGTAAAGTGATATTTGGAAGAAGGAATGAGAGAGTAAAGTATGAATAGACAGAAAGTATTAATGTATGGGTGTGATGGTTTGTATATGCTTGGCCCAAGGAGTGCTGCTACTAGAAAGTGTGGATCTGTTGGAGTGTGTGTGGCCCTGTTGGAGTAGGTGCATCACTGTGAATGTGGGCTGGAAGCTGGTCTTCTGCTAGCATCCTTCACATGAAGATGTAGAAATCTCAGCTTCAGCACCATTCCTGCCTGGATACTGCCATGTTTCTGCCTTAATGATAATGGATTGAACCTCTCAGTTTATAAGCCAGCGCTAATTAAATGTTGTCCTTTGTAAGAGTTGCCTTGGTCATGGTGTCTGTTCGCAGCAGTAAAACCTAAACTTAACTAAGACAATGGCTTAGAGGTGGGAGAGAGTTAATATGTGGGTTAGACATATGATAAATAGTAGAGGAAATACAGAATAGGTACAGCCAAAACCTCAGATATTCAGAAAAGCCATATGATGAGCCATTGAGGTTACATTCAGACAAGTTATAAGCCAAAACCATATAAGTATGATAGTTGTAATTATCAGTTCGATATACTCTAGAGCCAACTAAGAAGAGAGTCTCAATGAGGGATTATCTAAATCAGATTGGCACATGGGCATGTCTTGTGGGAGGCAGCATTGATTGTATTAACGTGAGAAGACCCGGCCCACTGTGTAGCACTGTTCCTGAGTTTGGGAATCCTGGCCTGTCTAAGGTGAGGGAGTGAGCTGAGCTCAGTGCACACACCAGCGTTCGTTCTCTTTGCTCTTGACTGTGCCTATGGCTGGATGCTGCAAGTGCTTGCCTTGCCTTTCCCCTAATGATAAACCATGGCCTGGATCTGTAAGCTGAATAAAGACCCTTCTCCTTAAAGTTCCTTCTGTTGGGACTTTTTTTTTTTAATCAAAGCAACAGAAAGGGAAACTTGAATAAGCGAAGTAGGAAAGTACTTGTAAAACTAAGTAAGAGAAATGAACTGCAGTAGGAGATGCTGTGACCTCAGTATCTTCCTACTTGGCTGGATATGCTTTCTGCTTCTCCCTCGAATGGTTTTGTGGCTGTCTCTGCTGATGCCAGCTACTCACAGCTTAAGTCATTATGTTCTTCCTGCTGTGTGGACTCATGTTCCCTTTGTCTGTGCCCCAAATCTCCCTCCATCGGCCAGCAATCGATTTCATCATGTCTGATGTTCCCATGTGGAATCCTGCTTAAAGTGGGGCCCTGAAGAGTGTGGAAGGCCTGGTTAGTTGGGTTTACCTTTGTAACTAGGTGTCTCTTCCTGGCCGCCAGATTTATCGTGCCTGCTGGGCCAACTGTTTAGTATGCATCTTTGTGTTCTCCGACACTGGCTGAGGCTACAGTGGAGAGGCTGATTTCTCCGTGGCATCTCCTCCTGCAGGTTGCATAGAGGCACCTTCCCATCCACAGTAGTGGTTCATTTTAGTTGTCAGCTTGACACAACCAAGAAAGAGAGCCTCCGTGATGGTGGCACCTGTGGGCATGTGTTTTTCTTTGAAATGGGAAGACCCATCCTGAGAATGGACAGCACCATTACGGGCTGGGCTCTGGACTGTATGAGGAGAGAAAGCAAGCTGACCACTGAGCAGGCACACATTCCCTTCTTTCTGTTCTTGACTGTGGGTGACATGTGACAAGCTATGGTAAGTCTGCCATGACAACAGTAACCTGGAATAGTGAGCTAAAATAAACTTTTCTCCCCCAGATCTTTTGTCATCAGAGTGTTTTATCATAACAACATAAATTAAACTAAGACATCCACTGTCTTATCAAGAAGTTCTTTTCCTTTTGATTTAGTTAATTTACAAGCATGATGGGTTTATAATAGGAAATTTTAAACCATTCAAAAACATGAAGACAAAAGTGTCACGTAATTTAACATCCATAGGATGATTCCATTTTAATTTTCCATGTGTGGGGGGAGATTTGAACAATTTGCTTGTCTTGTTACTGTGATAAAATACTTCAGGAAAGCAATTTAGGGAAGAAAGGGTTTGTTTGGCTCCTGTTTGCTGCGTACAGTCTCTCAGAGCAGAAAGTCACAGTGGAAGGAGTCTGAGGTGGCTGGTGACATCTCCATAGCCAGGAAGGTGAGACCAGTGAGTGTGTTACTCAACTTCTTTCCTTTATTCAACCCAAGCTTCAGCCAGTGGAATGGCACCACCCACATTTAGCTAATCTAGATGCTCCCTCACACACATGTTGAGTTTCCATGGCGATTCCAACTCCCTTTGAATGAACAATTCAGAATAACTGTCACAGACCAGGTCTTACTATGTAGCCCACCATGGCCTCAAATTTTGATTTTCTATCTTAGCTTCCTACAGGCCGGAAATACAGGCGTGCCCTACCATGGCTCGGATGCTGTCGTCTCATCTGAGCAGGAGGATTAAGAGTAATGCTGAAGTAGAAGGAAAGAGAATGATTGACTGTTTGAAGCTGGGGGAAGTCGAGAGTTCACTTTTTAGGATGTTAAATTTCAGAAGTCTTAATCCACGTCAGATTAGTTGAGTGCACGTTGGAACTCAGGAGAGCTCTGGGGTGAAGAAATAAAATGGAGACTATAAGCAGGTAGATGAGTTTTAAAATCATGCGTGAGATGGAACTGTGTGGACTAAGAACTTAATGGCAGGATGAGGATGAGGAATGGATAAAGGAGATTAAAGAATGACAGATCTGGAGAATCATGAATATTGGTTGAAAAGCCAGAGGAAGTGGTATTTTATGAAGAGCGTGGCCAGCCATTCTTAAGTGTGACTGCCAGGTCAGGTAGCAGGAGTGAGGAGCAGCCACTGCAGTTGGCCACCTGGAAGTATGTGTGACCCTAGCAAGCAAAATTAGTGTGTGGTGATGTCACCAGCCAGGCTAGAGCAGGTTGGAGATAACAGGGAAATAAAGTGGGACCGTGGGAGTAGTTGGTAAGTCAGGTGTGACCATGGGTCAGGGGACATTTCCTTTGTTGTTGTTGTTGTTGTTGTTGTTGTTGTTTGGTTTTTTTTGTTTTTGTTTTTGTTTTTTTTTTTTTGAAAGGTGGAAGAACATGTTTCTGTGCTTAGCAAAAGGAGTTAGGGTGACAGAGAGAGAGAGATCGCAAGCGCACGCGCCAGCTAGCAAGTGGGCAAGCACCCTTTTGTTTGCAGAGATACGATCCAGATCATGCTGGTTTGGTTGTTCAAAACTATGTATGCCTTTCTTTGGGAAATAATTTAAAACTTAAAAAAGCTCCAAAATAAAAATAGTAAGAAAACAGCTTTATACCCTTTATCCAAATTCATTTATTGTTAATGTCTTCCAGTTTGTCATATCATCTGCCCCCATACTGTATCTTTCCCCAGTACTTTTTTTAATCTAATTTACTATCTATATTCTATTTTTACCAATTGATCAAATAATGTCCTTAATAGCTTCTTTCCTTTTTACTGCAAGAATTAGTTTTTGGTGTTATATTACTATAATCTGGAATGTTTCTGTAACAGTATAATAGTGTTGATAACTTTGGTGAGTATAGAGTTCTCCTCACTTTGTGTTTTATTTTTAAAGAACAGTCCACTCTAAATATAAAGGCTCACTGGGCAGTGGTGGTGCACGCCTTTAATCCCAGCACTTGGGAGGCAGAGGCAGGTGGATTTCTGAGTTTGAAGCCAGCCTGGTCTACAGAGTGAGTTCCAGGACAGCCAGGGCTACACAGAGAAACCCTGTCTCAGTTAAGGTGAAAAAATATATAGGACTACTATAGATAGTTCTCTAAATCAATGAAAAGGTAAAATACAGTAAACTTTGAAAAGAAGGAATATTTCAGGATAAGTGTGATGCTTTGGGTATGCTTGGCCTAGGGTGTGGCACCATTAGGAGGTGTGGCCCTGTTGGAGTAGATGTGTCACTGTGGGCTTGGGCTTTAATAGCCTTGTCCAGCTGCCTGGAAGCCAGTCTTCTCCTAGCAGCCTCCAGGTGAAGATGAAGATTTACAACTCTCAGCTCCTCCTGCACCATGTCTGCTTGGATGCTTCCACACTCCTGCCTTGATGATAATAGACTGAACCTCTGAACCTGTAAGCCAGCCCCAATTAAATGTTGTCCTTATAAGAGTTACCTTGATCCTGGTATCTATTCACAGCAGTAAAACCCTACCTAAGACAATAAGCACAATCATTTTAGAGTTACAAGAGTCAGTTCATAAGAATACCAAGCAGTTTTAAACACTTATATGCTATTCAAAATTCTGAATACAAGAAAAGAAAGACAGATGAAATGGAGGAGAAAAACAGTAAGTCTACAGTGGTGGTTAGCATCTCTACATTCTTGTGGATAATGGAGCAAGTACACCTCAGTTAGTGAAGCTGTAGAAGACTCACCACAGCACTGTCCACCAGCAGCCTTGCCCAGTTGTCACATGTAGAGGTCTCCCCTCTGGAACTACTGAGCAACTTCTCCACACGTCTCCATAGTACCCTTCATATAGCAGATCACATCTTACAGTATATTTGTTCTTTGTGGTCAAACTATATTAGTCAATAGTAGGGGATGTCCAGGGAAAGTCCCAGCGATTTACAAACTAAGTAGTACATTTCTCTAGAATGCATAGGACAAGTAAAGTCAAAGGGAAAAGTTAGAAAATACTTAATTTTTTTTTTTTTTTTTTTTTTGGTTTTTTTGAGACAGGGTTTCTCTGTGTAGCCCTGGCTGTACTGGAACTCACTCTGTAGACCAGGCTGGCCTCAAACTCAGAAATCCACCTGCCTCTGTCTCCCAAGTGCTGGGATTAAAGACGTGCACCACCACCGCCCAGCTGAAAATATTTAAATTTAAATGGTAAGATTTCACATCTTTATGAGATGCATTGAAAATAGTCCTTAGGAAGTAGTGCTAGGTTTCTGTCTTATAAAAAAGAAACAGGAGTCCATCAACATAAATCCACTATATAAACAAACTCAAAGGACAAAAACCACTTGATCATCTCAATAGATGCTGAAAAAGCCTTTCATAAAATACAACACCCCTTCAGGTTAAAGATCAGGAATTCAAGGTACATGCTTAAACATAATGAAAGCAATATACAGCAAAGCAATAGCCAGCATCAAACTAAATACAGAGAAACATGAAAAAAATCTCTCTAAAGTCAGGGACTAAACAAGCTTGCCCACATAGTTGGGGTGTAGAAGGAATCACCAGTCTCCTGAATGACAGAGGTGAGGCCATGGTTATTTAAAGGGTAATTAGGATATACAACTTTATACCAACAGTTTAACAACTTAGATTAAGTCACCAGATTCTTGAAAGACAGAAGCTACTAGAAGCCTAAGAAGAAAAAGATAACAGGTACAGTCCCATTTCTTGAATTTTGAGTAAAAACCCTGTAAAGGATACTCTAGGCCAGATGGCTTCAGTAATGAGGTCTACCAGATAGCAAAGAAAGAATAAGAAGAAGTACTGGGACTTACAGTCTCTGCTCTCTTTCTTCTAAACATTTATAAAATCATAGTCCTGTTTGTCTGAGCGTTTTGTGTCTCTTTCTCTCCACTTTTCTATGTTATGAAACTTTACCCTTACAAATTTTGAAAATGTGAAGGAAAAACAAGTAGACATTTTCTACACACACCTGTGGCGTCTAGTGAGTAATATAGTTGTATCCAGCCGCTTAGATTTGTTTGTGACTGCAAGCCTTATTCTTGCAAACCTTGTATAAGTATCAGTCACACAGATACCATTCCTGCCGGAGAGACTACTGAAACGCACTGCCAGCCTGGGCTCTTTTCTCAGTTGTTGTTTCACCGATCAAGCCTAAACTGCTCTTTACTGTTTGTTCGTGTTATTAGGGATTGGGCGCAGAGTCTCATGCGTCCTGGTCAAGTACTTACTAGTGAGCTATAGCTCTAGTTTTCCTATACTATCTTTGTATTACAGGGAACATAATGCTATGCTATTTTTAAATTGTTACATTAAAAGATAATTGTATCTTTTAATATGCTGTATGATATGGTATGGTATAGTATGGTATGGTATAGTATGGTATAATATGGGATGGGATGGGATGGGATGGGATGGGATGGGATGGGATGGGATGGTGGAAGGGGGTGCCTCTGTGGGCTCATGCTGAGGCATCCCTTCCCCCTGAGGTACCAGCCATACAATGCATATAGTATAAAATACAGTTTATTTAGGGCATGGGGAGGGGAGTTGAGAAGGGAGTAGAGACAGAAAGAGAGACAGACAGACAGACAGACAGACAGACAGAGGCCTGCCAGGAACATGTGGAGAGAAAGTGGGGAGGGGGTGGAGAGAGGGGGAGAGAAGAGAGACAGGAAGAATAAGAGAGCGAGGAGGAGCAAACAGCCCCTTTTATAGTAAGCCAGGCCTACCTGGCTGTTGCCAGGTAACTGCTGGGCGGAGTCTAGAAGCAATGCTTACTGTTGTGCACCACCATTTGCGTGCTGGGAGCTAAACCCAGGTCTTATTCAAGAACATCTACTCTCACACAGCGACCTCACAAGTGCTATCATAAAATATCTTCATAGTACTTAAATGGAAAACACATTTCTTTACTCCTATTTTTTAATTTTATGCACGTGTGTCTGCTTTTCTTATATGCTCCATGTGTGTGCAGGTGCTTACAAAGGACAGAAGAGAGCACTGAATTTTCTGGAACTGGAGTTGCAGGCATGGATGAGCTGCCCAGTGTGGGTGATAGGGACTGAAGTGCTTTCAATAGCTGAACTAACCACCCAGCCCATGTCATGCTTTAATACACAGACCTCGATACTCTGTATGAAGAGTGGCTTTTAGAACAAGAATTTCTGAAGAATGGGTGTTTTACATAATTCCTACCTTAATATAGCTTCCCTAAGCTTTTAATTTCCTGTTGAAATTTTTCACACTTTCAAAATTTTTAAAATATTGTTTCTTTGATGTTTAATTAATTATAATATCTTGGTGAAACCTTTCCTACATTGTCCCCCTTAGGGTTTCATGTTTTTATTCCATGTACACGGAGTTCTGTCCTTTCGCACAAGGCCCTACTGCTTCCTTAGTTCTGATTGGGTTTCTCTGTCGCAAGGGTCCCCTGATAGTCAGTGGGCTATTCCACCGGGACAAGGCTCTTCCCTCACGCATCATTTTCGAATGGTATTTCTCTGTCCTGCGACCCTCTGGTATGTTTAGGATGACTGGGGCCGAAAGCGCCTTAACAGTCATTACTTGAATAGGTCTCTTTCTTATGTATGTTCTCTGGTTTTGAATTAAGGATCTGACCACATGAAGAATTTTTAGCTGCTGTTGGTCTGGATTTCTTTCTCCTTGTTTGAGCTAGAGTCTCATGCAGCTCAAGTTGGTCCGAAGCTCTCTAAGAAGCTAAAGATGCCTCTACTTCCCCAGTCTTGGGACTTCAAGCATGGGCTACCATACCTGGCTTGCTGCAGAGCTGAGATTTGAACTTAGGGCCTCTTGCATGCTTGTAAGCACTCTACCAGTTAAGCTATTTCTTTAGCCCCCTCACTGAAGAATTTTTCTTTAACTGAGAGATTACCTTGACTTTGTTTGGTTCTCTGACATGTACAGAGAGATTTGTATTCTGAAAGAAAGATTTCCTAACTTGATGCCTTTGGCGTGAGGTCTTTGATATAAAGGTTGATGTCCAGGGTAACTATCCCTACACTTAGTAAGTTCTTAGGCCTCCCTCCTAGTGAATGCTCTGTCACATTTAATAAGATATAACCATGAGAAGGCATTTCCAGATGAGTTAAATTCATAGGGTTTCACCCAGATGTCAAAAGTGGTGTGCGTATTGAAGGATAAACTCCAGCAGAAGGCTTCCTATCTGCCTTCCAGAGGTGTTTCCTGTGTGTGTGTGAGTGCTCTGCAGTTACATCAGGGCTGCTCTGCAGTATGCTATCGGTACACCCCCTTCTTTTTGTTTGCTTAGTTTTGATGTCCGAGAAAGGTTTGACTTGTGGCTGAAAATGGCTTACAACCATGAACTCCCATCCTTGATGGCTTTCTAGTAGTCGAACGCTGCCTTCACTCAGAGCGTCTATCATCTTCAGTAGTCAAGGAGTTTCCTTTGGACGGTGTTAATGCGCAGGTGCAAGTATTCCACACTCAGGTGCACTGGGGTGGCTTCTTCTATGCCTGCGTCTGTGCATAGTGAAAAGACTGCCCTATTCTGGCTTTTTCTCAGATTTATTATGGCCAAAGGGTTGCCTCACTTGGACTTTTTCAGAACTGAAAACAGACTCAGGGCTAATTTTGAAAATGTGCTTGGGGACTTACTCCAGGAGTCACTTCCTTACGGTTAATATCAAAGGATGATTCTCACAGCCATCTCTCAACCGAATCATTAGGATGCTTCTTTCTATAATTTAATTTTAAAGTATTTCAAAAGGTTACGAAGTAAATTGGACATCTGAGAAATTCAGGTGGATATCAGAGGAAGGATTAGTTTGCAAAGTTGAGATCAAATGTAGGTGCTTAGTATCTTATTTCAAAATTACCCGTGCAGACCTGCAGTCGTCTCTAAATTTCTAGTATCTTCCTTCTCCCAGTTTGAGATCAATATCGAATTATCTTCCTTAGAGCATCTCTTTCTTCAGGATTAAGGGAATAGATTTATATAACTAGGACACCAACTCTCTCCATCCACCTTCAGTTTGTGTTTACTTGCCTGGTGAAACTCGAGGCTTCAAACATCCAAGAGAAACAGTTAAGTAACTATTCCACAAGAAATTACCATTGAATTCTGCTGCTAACATGAATTTCTTCTAATAGAACTGCCAATCCTAAACAAATTTCACACCATCGGCTCCTTTTCTTCCCAATAGATCATAAGGGTCATATTTACCACATGGCACTTTTCTTGAAGGAAATGGTTTATATACAGATTAAATGTCTTCAAATATTTTGTCTCTCTCTATAATGTGTTCTTCACATATTTCTTTTACAAGTATGAGTCTTTTGCTTGCATGTATGTGTGTGCCTGTGGGTGGTAGTGAGCCACCATGTGGGTAATGAGAACTAACCCTGGGTCTTTTGTGGGGATAGCAAGGGCCATTAACCACGGAACCATCTCCAGTCTCTCTCCATGTGGTTTTGACACTGAAGGAGTTAAGTGTTGGCCTTAGCTTCCTGGAATGTACCAATTTTGGTAATCCATTTTCTAAAGTCGTTCTGGGTTTTTGTGTTTGGGAATTCTCTTTCTGCTACCTGTAGTTGTTGTTGTTGTTGTTTGTTTGTTTGTTTGTTTGTTGCTTGTTTGTTTTTAAAAGACAGAGTCTCATGCTAGCCCAGGCTAGCACTTCAGACTTTCTACATAGTTAAGGATGACCCTGAACTCATGATCTTCCTGCTTGTACCTCCCAATTATTGGCATTTCAGACCCCTATCACCATACCTGGCTTCATAGCTCTTTTTCAAGACAAGGTCATGGCAGATGCTTATGCAGGGTTCTTAGTCTGTAGAGCTTCCTAGATGAGGTCTAGGAACAAGCCCTGGTTTACCTTGACTCAGCTGCATCTAAGTAAGGGCAAAGTCCTAAGGATGTGCTTCACTTCTAGTTTGGAACAGTACCTGGTTGCCCGGGTCCTATTTTCCAAGGGCTTATTCAAAGTCCTCTTAGAATATGGGTCATGTCTGTTAGAAGTTTCTCGTGAAAATTAAGAAAAATTCAAAGTTGAACCAAAGCTATTAAAAGTAGGTATAGGAAAGCTGGGAGAAAAGTTCATCCTGGGGGAATTTAGGGGTGTGGGGGGATTCTCACTTGAGTAACAGAAAGGTAGTACTGACATTTTTACTTTTCATACCCAATAAGCAAGTGGGAGTAAGTAACAACCATGTAGGGTAGACAAGACAAAGGGCATGGAGAAAACAAAGTCAGGCTATATGGTTAGGTGACAGATCTCCAGTGAGACTGATGCCATTATACGGACTTCCTCACTCAGAAGACTTCGTTCATAGCTTCTCTGAGTACATTGATGGATGGAAGAAGCTGGCAACTAGAAGAGACCTAGAAACACCCACCTGTCCCCTATTTTAATATGAGGAGACTGATACGGAAGAGAACAGAACATAACCTGGCATTTGTACAGCTCTTTATAAGAGATGTTTGCATGTGCAACATCATTTATTACTTTTTAGACAGTAATTACAGGTATCATTTCTTGAACAGTTATATGCAGATCTGTGCTGAGCACTATGTAGTAGATATATAATCAACTTTCTGATATTATCAAACCTCCTCCTTTGAGAAGTGAAAAATATGAAGCTTAGAGAAGTTAAATCATTTACCCATAATGCCACAGCTGGCTAGTAAGGAGCATACTGATGCCATCTGCCCTGCAGCCTTGCTCTCATCGCCATTGATTTTCAATAATGCTGTGGATCGTGTTTATGATTACAACAGGACTGAGGCTGGTCTTCACTGCCCTGAGGAACATGATGAGTTGAAATCAAGAATGGTGTCAGTTTACAAACGGCAAATCAACAGGTTCCAGATCAGTAGTCACTGGTTTCAGAGTTTGTTCTGAATCCTAGCATCCAGAGCAGATAGAGAAAAATGTGGAATGGTCAGTGAGCACCCACACCGTCAAAACCTTGTAGACAGGCCGGTCCCAGGCCTGGGATAGGTCCCGCATGCTGTCTTATAGAGGCGAGGTTGCTGATATCCAAGTCTGTAGACCATTGAGTACATACAGTAGTCAGTTTTATGGCTCTTCCTTAAAGTTTCTTCAGTGTAAGTCCATGTTTAATACCGGGACATGTCAGCATAGCTCTGTGAAAGTCAAAGACTATATGCCCTGAATATAGGACTCCCAGATGATCTGTACCATTGTAGGATAAACTGTATAAATTGCATGAGTAGCAGCATATAAATTTTATGGTGCCCTTGCTTATTGTATGCTAAGTAAAGACGACAGATAAGAACCGAGGGTTCCTCTGAGTCTTCCTTCACACAGTTATCTCCATTTTTATCCCAATTCTTTTATAGAATACAGTCCAGGAAGGAAGGTGTGGAGGCATGGGAAGGACAAAGAACTTGGCCTCCTTTAAAATGACCTCTTTTTACTCTCATACTTATTCAAGAAAAGGCGTTCCTGGAAGTTAATTTTAACCTTCAGATTTGAATGATGGGAAAATCAAAGGGATTGATTCATCGTCATGGTAATTATAGGCTGTTTGACTTAGTCATGCTATCCAATGTAAGTTCAATTGAAAACTAATTTGTAGATGATTAGGTTAATGGTCAGTTGGCTTGCGTGCCTTGTCTATTACTGTCTTGTTTGATTTGCTAACTGAGTAAATACAATAGTTTCCTAAATTTAAATTTCCGTATGCTAGTCTTTAAGGTCCTGTCCTTGTGTGTATCTTGAGCTTCAGGCTCCTATTTGAGAACAAAGGTCAAGGTGTAACTGAAGTTTTCGCATGTCACTTAGCTTTTTAGTTTTTTCTATTAGCAGGAAGCTGCATAGAAACTAAAGCTGCTGTAACTTGAAATCATAATCTGAAGATCAGTTGTGTTGCCCACATATATACATCCATAAGTTTATTTCATTCTTCATTTAGAGAATGGTATATATGCTTCATTGTAGGAACAGGAGGGAATTAGGAGACAGTGACCCAAGGAAATTTTTGTTCACAATTACGTTCCACTAGGGAAGTTACAGGAAAGATGTGTTATCACTTTTTTTAAATTTTTTTTTAGATTTATTTATTTATTATATGTAAGTATACTGCAGCTGTCTTCAGACACTCCATAAGAGGGCATCAGATCTTGTTACAGATGGTTGTGAGCCACCATGTGGTTGAACTCATGGACTAGGATTTGAACTCAGGACCTTTGGAAGAACAATCAGTGCTCTTAACCTCTGAGCCACCTCTCCAGCCCGTATTATCACTTTTGTGGCTGGATGTTGTGCTAATACTGTAGACAGAACTCTTGAGAGGATACGAAGCTTCCTTCCTAGAAGTAGCCGTTGAAGGTGGGTAGGACTTGGGTAAGGGGTGCAGCCAAGAGGAGAATGCAATAAATGAATGTAGAGAGTTACCACAGGCTCTCCTCCAGTCCTGTGGATCCCTTTGCTCTGCTGGGCATAATACAACATAATTTCCGACTTGCCCTCCATACACTCCACTCTCCTAAAAGCCCAAGGTATTGTCATGCTATGCTGAGATGTTCATCACTGCCACTCCAAGGCGGGCTATGGAGATGGCAGGTTAAGCTGTCTGTTCTCTAAGGCCTTTTCCTGTACACTCTCAGAGACTCTTCCCCTATGGCATTTCCATTAATGTCTCTGTTTCTTTCTTTGTACCAACGCTGTCCCAACACATACTTTCCTCTTAGACCTGGATAGCCTAATCTTTCATGCCTTCAGCTATTAAGAAAGTATCCTTCTCAAACCAGAATTCCTTGGAGTTCTGCTCCCTCTAGCCCCATAAGGAGTATAGTGTGTGATTGGAAATAGCCCCTGTCCATCCTCATTCACTGATCTCACGGAGATGAGCACTGGAAAGGCAGTAAGGGCTAGTGTGCCCAGAAGGTGGAGGCTTTAACTTGCTGAGTAAGGCAGGACTTGGCACTGTTAGCACCAAGACCTTTGATGCATATGATCAGGAGATGTGCATAATGAAAAGGTAATGACTGCTGTCTGTATTCCTAGGAATAATGTGTCTATTCTGTTGTAACCTGTTTTTTACCTCCCTTCCCAGTGATAGAGAAAAGCTTGGTTTCTTGTCATATAGATCCCATGCTCGTTAATCCACTTCTCTGCAGGCAGGTGGAAGAACATGTCAGTCTTCTGCATGTCCCTGTGCTCTGACAGCCCAGCATATTGATGTCACCTGTCACTTTCGCTTTCTGGACTTACAGTCCTTTTATACAAACACATTATACCCCCAATCATAGCCTCCAAAACTCAGAGTCTGAATTTTACTCCTCAGACTAGAAAAGGTTTACATTATCCCTTTTTTTTTTTTTTTTTTTTTTTTTTTTTTTTTTTTTTTTTTTATTAAGGGCCACTTCATCCTTTTAAGCCCTTGGTTTTAGGCATTTCGGTCCTTGGGAAAATTAATGCATGGTACAGTGAGCATGAACCTCGCTTTCTTTGCTAAACCTTAGGACCAGCCTTATAGCCAAGTAACCTGGCATTTTTATTGTTTTCTCCTTCACTCTCTCTGGGTTTATTGCAGTTTTTAATTTGAGCTCCCTATGATAGCCAGACACCAGACTGCTTCATTTTCAAGAGGATTTCTCTGTGTGCACTGACCCTGAAGCTTAGAACTGTGAACCACAAAAAGATATACATAATGGAACTTTCAAGGAAAAAAAATTTGATAGTTTTATTTGATTTTTTGAATACATTCACCCCTGTGGTGAAAGCTGATTACCCTCCTAGGAAACAGCTTTTCACAAAGTAGGGGGGAAAAATCACCTTTTGAGTCTCTTTCTATATGGCGTATCTGTATCACACATGTTAAGTAGGTTGGGAAGTAAAAATAAATACGTATCTTCATCATAGAACATGAAAAGCAGCCATTCTTTCTGAGGATAGATGACAAAACACAAGGACATATTTTCCAGTTGTGTAGAAAGTGCTCCAACTTACAGTGTTAGGAAGGATTTGTAAAAAGAATTGGCGTTCATGATGGTCTGGATACTAAATGTTCTTCAAAGACTGTGTATGGACAGCTGGGTCCCAACCTGTGACACTCCTGAGTGGTGGTGGTGGGGCCTTAGGAGGTAGGACCCAGTCCAGGGAAATTAGCCTTGCGTGCCCTTGAAGGGGACATTGGGGCACTTGTCTCTCCTTTTTATATATCTGACACTGTCAAAGGGACAGTTTCTCCCATCATGGACTCCAGCCATGGTAATAGGACCCAGGGATCACTGACTGAGCTCTCTGAAACCAGAGGCAAAAAGCAGCCCGTGCTTCTTCTGGATTATCTGTCTTTTGTTTTTCACCATGCAGGAAGATGACAGTTGCTAAGCTGTGAGCCTCAGGCTGGTGTCCTGTGAGGCCACTCCCAGTGACACTGCTGAACAGGGGGATGTGGGCACTGGCTTGTTATTTAAAAAGTCTACAGAACACCAGTAAGGACCAGGTACACTGACAGATTGTCCACACCTCTGTAGACCTGTTAGTGAACACGACTAAACAGCCAGGCCCTATACTTGGTGGTGCCACTGGTGTGGTGGCCCTGGTTTGTAACTCCGGTCGTGTGTATGTAGGTAACTGTTTAAGTGAAGCAGTGTGCACAGAGAACTCAACACTGTGTTTGAATTTAGAGTTTTCTAGAACACACTCTTTAGCTCCCAAGTGGAGGCACAGATAATGCATTGGGTCTGAGATCTGACATAAACGAGTCTGATGCAGTAATTTTCGGTTTGACTATTGTGACAGCAGGTGGAGCTAGAAGTAAGAATTCTATTTCTAGGCTATTTAAAAGGCAGCAGAATCTACAAACCTTACATCACTGTATTTGTTGCAAAGCTTTAGAGTACTAAATTATTAAGTATTAGCTTTGGAGAGCAATTGTGGTATTGCGGAAGGAAAGCTGTGCTAAGTGAAAATATAGTCTCCAGAAAAGAGGCTCGAGTTTGGATGTGTATGGCCCTGGTAGACAACCTGAGGTGCATGCTATGGACCATGTGTTTATACAGTTTAATGTGCACCCAGTGCCTCTGAACTCCACTGAGCTTAAAATACGAGGTATATGACTTTGGGGGAAAATAGTCTGAAAAGACATGATTATTCATAATAGAGTTATTTGTGCTATTAGATTGTTTGTTTTTTTCATTGTAAGTGGTAGCAAACATACAGTTTAAATATTTTTCCTATTAAAAAAACTAAGGAACATTTGTTTTTTATACTATGCAATTGTGGAATGATGACGTGCATACTTTATCACTCCAGATATGGATGTGTTATCTGACTCTGTAATTAACAAACAGCAATCGTATGCTCCCTTTTCTTATGAATTACCCACTGAACCATGCAGCTACACTGTGCCTCTCAGCCATCTGAGTGAGCAGCCATGATCAGAGCAGATCTTACGCATTGCTTTCTTTCTCACTGAATGCTATTTTTTTTTTCCTAAAGTGATGGTTTATTTTACTGGCCTTGTAAATGAAAAGTGATTTGCTTTTTGCCATTACTTTTTGGAGTTAAAGGAGTCAAAACACACATTCAATAATTTTTTTTATTATTTATTTATGTTTATATCCCCTCCCTGCTCTCCTCCCAGTCCCCTCCCTCGTCCACTCCTATTCCATTTCCCTTCAGAAGGGGGCAGGCCTCCATAGGTATCAACCAGCCGTGGCATATGAAGTTGCAGCAAGACTAGGCATCTCCTCTCCTATTAAGGCTGGATGGGGCAGTAGGAGGAAAGAGACCCAAAGGCAGGCAACAGAGTCAGAGACAGCTCCTGCTTCCATTGTTAGGCGTCCCACAAGAAGACCAAACTACACAACTTTAACTTATGTGCAGAAGGCATTGGTCAGTCCCAGCAGGCTCCCTGGTAGGTGGTGGTTCTCTGTGAGCCTCTCTGAGCCCAGGATAGTTGATTCTGTTGGTTTTCTTGTGGTATCCTTGACCCCTCTGGTTCCTACAATCCTTCTTCCCTTGCAGGATTCCCTAAGCTCTACCTAATGTTCGTCCACGGTCTCTGCATCAGTTCCCATCAGTTGCAGGGTAAAGCCTCTCTAATGACAACTGAGCTAAATGCCAGTCTATAAGAATAGCAGAATAGCATTAGTCATCGCCACCCGCTGCGGCCTCCGCTGCTGCCGCCACCACCACCACCGCCGCCGCAGCCTTCCTCTCCTCCTCCTCCTCCTCCTCTTCCTGCTGCTACTACTACTACTACTTCTTATTCTTATTCTTATTCTTATCCTTATCCTTATCCTCTCCTTCTCCTTCTCCTTCTCCTCCTTCTCCTCCTCCTCCTCCTCTTTCTTTTCCTCTTCCTCCTCCTCTTCTTCTTCTTCTTTCTCCCCTCTTCCTCCTCCTCCTCCTCCTCTTTCTCTTCCTCTTCCTCCTCCTCCTCTTCTTCTTCTTTCTCTTGTTCTTGTGTTTCTCCTTCACCTCCTCTTCTTTCTCCTTTTTCACCTTCCCTCCTCTTCT
>NW_022196912.1:113822439-113898987 GCF_008632895.1 Mastomys coucha | reverse complement strand
GTATCCAGTCATGGGTACTGGCCCTCTAGGCAATGCCAGGGGTAGTCTCCCTCTCATGTCATAGGTCTCAAGTTGGACCAGTTATTGGTTGGCCACTCCCACAATTTCTGTGCCACCATTACCTAGCACATCAGGTAGGCAGGGCAAATTGTAGGTCAAAGGTTTTGTGGCTGGGTTGGTATCCTAATCTCTCCACTGGAAGTCTTGTCTGGTTCCAGGAGATGGCTGGTTCAGGTTCCATACCCCTATCGCTAGCTAGGGTCACCCTCATAGATTTCCTGGGAGTTTTCATTGCTCAAGGTTTCTAGCTTACCCAAAAGATGCTGCCCTGATTCCAGATGTCTCTCCTAGGGCTTTCTCCCTCATCCTCCCTCAACCTGATCCCTTCTGTTCCCATCCCCACTCTCCCATTCAGACCCCAGCCCCATCCACACGCAATGTTTATTCTATTTCCCCTTCACAGTGAGATTCAAGTGACCCCCTTGAGCCCTCCTTGTTACTTAACTTCTCGGGGTCTATGGATTGAAGCATGATTATCTTTTATTGCTAATATCCACTTATAAGTGAGTATATACCATGTTTTTCTTTTTAGGTCTGGGTTATGTCACTTAGGATGATCTTTCTTTCTATTTTCATCCATTTGCCTGAAATTTTCATGATGTCATTGTTTTTAACAGCTGAATAATACTCCATTATGTAAATGTACCACATTTTCACTATCCATTCTTTGGTTGAGGGACATCTAAGTTGTTTCCAGTTTCTGGCTATTATGAATAAAGCTGCTATGAGCATAGTTGAGCAAGTGTCCTTGTGATATTGTGGAGCATCTTTTGGGTGTATGCCCAGGAGTGGTATAGCTGGGTCTTGAGTTAGATCAATTCCTACTTTTCTGAGAAACCACCATATTGATTTCCAAAGTAGCTGTATAAGTTTGCACTCCTACCAGCAATGGAGAAATGTTCCTCCCTCTTTACCCGCGTGAGCCAACCTTGCATAACACACATCTTAATGTTGGTTTTTGTTTTGTTTTGCTGAAAATTAGAAATTATATCTCCATGTTTATTCTTATTTATTCATTACATGTTACCCAGCAAGCATGTAATGAATGCCTGTTCTCCACAGGCATGGTGCTGAATACTGAGGATGAACTTTTGAACAGCACACACTCCTTTTCCCTAGCATCTCTTAGCTAGACATGTATTCAGACCCCTGCCATAAAGCCTAATCCATTCCTTGACTGCGTTGTGACCTCTGGGATGCTGGTCACAGTAAAGGGACTCAACGGAGTCCCACCAGGGAACCTTGAAAGTAAAGGTAGTGCTTTGGTTGTGTCTGGAAGGAGATGTGTAATAAAAATTCACTAGAAGAAATAAAGCAAGGGGTGCTTTCGGGCAGTATGTTTACAAGTGTCAGGGCACCAGGTGCTATGAGCCTGTGGATGCAGGAAGCTCCAGGATGTGTGTTAGAGGGGCTGGAGAGTGGGCTGGGGCAGGGTGCTGATGGATCTTACAGAATGCACATCACCCAGGAATAAATTACTCAGGAATATATCAGCAACTCTAGATGTGGTTTAATTTATTAGCTTTTGGAGTTCATGAAACTAAAGTTATGGATATGATCTTTGGGAACATGCATGGTTAGACTTCAATTTCAACCTCAGCTAGCCTTTTAAAATGTGTTCTCTGGTCACAGGGTGATTAGATGCGAATAGAGCTGCATCAATCTCTGTCCTTAGCAACTGCAGGAAAAAAAATACTGCATATGCTAATTTAGTGCAGTGCAGTTTGCTCTCTGCATCCAAAGGTTCTGCACTGCAGCTAACTATGGTGGAAACTATATGAAAAAAGTCAGATCTGAACTCAATATGTGTGGAGTTTTTCTTCATTATTGTTGCCTAAGCAATGTAGCCCAACTACATACATAGCAATTATGGTACATTAGACATTACAAGTGATCTGGATGCCATTTAAAGTTTATAGGACAGCTGTGTAGGGATACACACAAACACTACATCATTTTGTATAAGGGATTTTGGCATCCTCCATCTTGTTATCTAATCAGGGATCCTGGAACCCCCATCTCTCATGGACACCAACAGACATGGATGGCTGTGTTTATTGACTACCTGCCCATCATTATTGCTGGGAGATGATACCTTCTGCCTAGAAGACTAAGGCCAGCTGCCTCCTGGTCCTTTTTCCTCTTAGCTGTCTCCCAAGTGTAGTACAATTAACCCATTTAAACCACAGCACTTTCTCTGTCCCCGGGTCCTCCCTTTCCCTGAAGCATCTTCATCCCTTTACCCCCTCAGACCACGGAGCACCCAGTCCAGAACCTCTGTGTTCTATTTGACACCTCACCTGCCGCATCTGCCTCCTCATCAAGTTGTCGTTCTGTTCCAGGGCACAGCCTCCCACCTCTGTCCCTTCCGCTGCTGGTGCCCATGGAGCTCTTGTCCCCCAACCTGTCTCTCCTCTTACATTGTTGCTTTTACCCCCAGTCCTTCTTCACAACAGCCATACCCTAAAATACATTTCCAAATTTTAAATCAGATCAGATCACTGGCTAAGGAAAACCTTGTTCTGACTTCCTGTTGCAACTTCAGTAAAGCTCTTGCTATTTACTGCAGTCTGAGAGGGCTGAGAGTTCAGGCCCCGCGTCCCTCACCAACCCTGTGTTGTATTTCTTCCTCTCACTGTGAACCCGTTCTAGTTGCATGGCCTCCTTTCCCTCCCTACCCCACGGCCTTGGCATGTGTTCTCCTCTGCCTGGATTTCTTGTCTTCTCATCCTGTAGCTACGTTTAGTATTTTCATGGTTTAGTTCTAAGCTGAACTAATTCTTCCTGTAAGAGCCCCCTCCTCCAGTCTATGCTACAAGGGTCCTTCTTTCACAAGCTTCCATACCCCTCCCCATCCTTGTGCATGCCACAGTTTTCAGGGATGTGTGCACTTGCAGTCCCTAGTTTACTGTTCCCTTGGAACTTGAATTATGTTCTTTTTCACCTTTGACCTCCAGCATTTATTACAATGGCTAGCCCATAGTGGGTCCTTAAAATGTGGAAAATAGTCATTTAAAAAGCATGAAGCTACATGGATCATTTTTAAAGCCTCTAAGTCGTTATTCTCACAAAAATGAAATTAAGAAAATTGTCTTAATATTGTGAACACTTGAAGCTATTTTAGGAAAGATATGGCTCAGTATCATTAGTTACATCACCCCAAAGATAGAGTTACACATACTCATTAGATAGTTTGGGGCTATTTTTAAACCAACACGATAACTTTTTGAATGGAGATCCTACATTATGCAAATTAACTGCTCTTTCTATATATTTCAGGCTCAGTTCACTAAAATGTCTAAATTCTTGGCTCTGCTCCTTAAACCTGCTACAAAGATCACATTAGAATTCATTTTAATAGACATTGTAAGCACAGTGCCCAATCTCATATCATCATGCTGGGCTCTTTTATTACGAGAGTGGCAGGAAGCGGAGCCTGAGGCTGCTGAACACGTTGTGGGGTGTATCCAGGGCTGGGGATGGTGCCAGCTCCATTGTTTATGTAATATTCTCTCCACCTTCATCTGTGGCATACAATTGGTATTGACTTTTGAGAAACTACTTCTCTGACCCTATCTCCCAGTGGGGGAAAAAAAAACCTGCTGAAATGACATCTGGCTAGAAAAGCCAAGGTATTAAAGCAGGGTACAGGAAGGAAAATTAGGCGGCTTTCTTCAATAAGCGCTACCATGCCTGTTGTTTGGATCCAGTCGAGGGAGAGTGTTAAACTTCCTCAAGGTCATGGTTTCTCCATCCCTTGAGCAGCTCCATGGGCCTGCGTGGCTCTGGTTGTCACTATTGATTGCTAGGGTTGGGCCTGCTTCGCATGTAGCACAAAACGCTGCCTTGTCCTGTATTTATGAGTAAATACCCTTTGTGAAAGATAAAAGCCAGATGACTTGTGGTATTTTTTCACTGTTTAAGTCTGGCTTACTTTTTCTTGAAGAGAAATATAGTCATCTCTGGCAATTTTTTTCCTCCCACAACTTCTAGGTATATCACTTGAGGGGTTTTTGAATGTCGTAAAGAGAAAGAAGGAAGCGCAGCTCTATCGGAATGAGATAAGGCGCATCTTCACAGCTTTCGACGTGCACTGTAAGTGTCTTCAAAGTGTCTTCATGTAAGAATGGCTGCTAAGCAACTGTGAATGGGGATTTATCACACTGAACTAAACGTGCAGTACAGTTGGTAGATTAGGCACTCAGTGGCAGTGACCGCAGGGGTCGGTGAGGAGCCTTTCCTACTTTGGGATGTTAAATTTCTGTCATATACCCTGGATGAAATATTTGCATTTCCATAACTGGGTTGTGTACTATACCTATGTGCTTGCCTATTGTCCCCATGTTGTAATGGTGCTAGCCAAAGGACTGGTCTTGCTGGGACATAAGCCACAAGCATGGGTGCATGGACATGTGAAAGATACTTCTGCAACTCTCACTGTGACCCATACATGACTGGAAGAATCATTTTCCACACTAGGTGTGACTTCCAAGATTCAGGCACTGGCGATCATTATAGTTTCCCCTAAATATTAATATGTCATAGGTCTAATGCCAAGCCAGAAAACAAGGAGTTTGGAAGATTGAAGTGTTTTAACAGAGCACAGAGACCTGGAGCCTAGTGTGTCACGTCTGTGCAGTCCTTTCCCTAGGATTTACAGACTCAGACAGTGCAGGGCTAGCAGTGGCCTTCCAGTCTACCTAGCCCTGCACCAAAGGGTGGGGTGTCACCCTCACATTCTGAAGTTCTTCCAGGGAGATGTGTTCACTGGGTGTCTCATACAAGGTCTATTTAAGATCAACTGAAAACTACCGCTTTTTCCCTTAATTTTAATAATATACTAAAATTTAGCCTCTCATAACTACTATGGCTGAGGTCATAGTTCACAGGCTTTCTAGGCATGTGAATGTTTCATATTTTGTTTCCATATAGATCGTGGATTTTTAACTCTAGAAGATTTCAAGAGGGCATTTAGTCGAGTGGCTCCCAAGCTGCCAGCAAGGACAGTGCTGGAGGTGTTCAGGTACAGAGCTAAGACCACTGCATCCAGCCTCATGTATTTACCATTTGCTCTCATGTAGACTGAGTTTAACAGGGACTTCGCTGTGGTGACCTTTCACTTTTGGACATTTCCCTCTTAAATCGTAGTTTTATGGATCAGGAGAGAAATCCGTAGTTAGCCGTGAGTCTAGATATTCCCTTGGACAGGGGCTTGTAAGGAGAGGTACAGGAGAACTTGCAGGTTATGTGTCATGAAAAAGCCATATTGATACTTGACACAGTCTGCATTTATCAGCAAGGCGACACATGGTTTTCAAGTTGGGGAGAAGAGCTAGAGGTTGTAACCTCAGGCACAATGGTGGCCCGTCATTCATTCACTTCCCAAGCTGCCGCCACCAGGTGTGGTTTACATATTAAGTGCATCTTAAGATTTTGGTTGTGTAGTCAAAGTGGCCTGAGGGCAGTTGGGGTTGGGAAACTGCAGATCGTAATGTTAGTGGCACCAGCACCGGCACACACAGACCTGTCCTCTGATGCCTAGCTGGAGCCCATCCTCAACTGTCACTGGGTGTATTAATTAGGCTTTCATCACTAGCAATGTCCAGAAAACTCTAAATACTGAAAGATCACAGAAGATATACGTATATTTCTCCCCAATAAACATAGGCAACCCAGGCCTGCGTGAAAATGTCATAGTTGTGAGGGACCCAGGTTCTCCATTTCCTGGTCCTCTGGCAGCTTTAACTGCTGGCTGCTGCTTCCTCCAGGACGGCTGTTTCAATTGCAGCCATCTAACCTGAGTACCAGCGTTCAGAGGAAAGGGCACAGAAGCCCAACTCTGTTTTTGAGGTTATGTATCCTTCCCTTACATCCCAGTGACCAACACATAGGTTCTCCTGCTTGTATCTGCAGGGGAGGGAGGGAGGGGCTTTGGACAATCCTGTGCCCACTTAACAGAGGTTCTGATAGTGAAGAAGAATTAGAGGGAATGGACATGGGGGACATCTGGCACATATTCCCTTTTGGGAGAAAAGTAATTGAATGGAATCTGGCCGGAAGCCAGCCCTGCTCTGTAGAAATTATCAAGCAGGTTATTTAAATAAGGTTTGCACGCATTATCATTAACAGTGACATATATGAAATTCATTTGCTGCCTTGCTCACCGGCAAGCCACTGAGCAGGCTATTGAAGGAGAACATGTATCCTGATGCATACAAAGTGCTACAGGAGAATGTTAGGTGATTTTGTAAAAGCAAGCTCTTAAATGTATATTAGCATTTGTTTATGTGCTTCGTGTGTGTTGTGACGAGTGGTGAATCTCAAAATATAGTTCTACCTTACAGTGGTAGATTTTGAGAGGAATTAAAATTTGGCATTTGTTTCCCTTCCTATAAAGAAACCTTCAAGGAGTTGCCCAGATTTTCTGAACTTTAAGTGCTGGTTACATGATTAGAGTAGATGCTGTCTTGTAGGGGTTTTTTTGAGACTTTTGTTTTCTGGAACTGGGCCTTAAGCCCAGGCTCTTGCATGCTACGTGACTGCTCTGTCACTGAGTTATGTCCCAGCCCACTTCGTAGTATTATTTTAGGCAGGGACTCACCAGTTGCCCACACTGGCCTGAAACTCACTCTGAGTGTAAATTTGTGTTAGCTTGCCTCAGCCACCTGAGTAGCTCGGATTACAGATCTGTACTACCAGGTTGGACTTGGAAAAAATACTTTAATATAGCCCTTCGAGACAGAGACAGTGCATAACCCTCAGTGAAGACAGTAACAGCTTCCAGTCCAAACTACACCCTACCACCTTGTAGAGAACATTTTGAAAAATGTGTAAATATGGCTTCATTTTACAAAATCACGTGTGTTACTTGTTAAAACTCTTTGTATGTGTGTGTGCTAAGTTGGAAAATGGAATGTCCTGACCTGGCTAAAAGTATCTTGCAAGTTTTGGTAGTTTTAATTTTTTTCAAGTGTAACTGTGTATGGGCAAGGGGTATTTGAGGTCCTACCCTCTCCCTGAGGAGCTGTTTACAATGAACGGATGGCAGCTGGGGGAATGAATGGCAGCTGTCCTCAGGAGTGTAGCCATTGGTAATTAACCCTACATCCATGCACATGTAGGCATCCTTGGACTCAGTAGGTTATTAAAAAAAGAGTCATGGATTCTGACAGGGATGCGTTAGGAGGCAAAAGGGTTCTAGAGGGCATGGGGCGGGGATAAGGGAAGGGGGAGGGGACTGAAGACAATCAAAATACATTGTATCCAGGTATACATTTGTCAAAGGATACATTAAAATTCATTTTTGTATAATAAATTCCAAAATATAATACATTTTTAAAACCTATCTAGATGTCAGGAAAGATAGATACTTATTTCTGGGTTCCAGTCAGCTGTAGCAAAACAATATTAATTAAACAGATTTGAAACCGGCTAAAGCTTTTCATTATCAGAGGATGGAACTAAAAGCTGAGATTATCAGGGCCTTGGTCACCTGGTCTCATTTAGCGCTGCATCATTTCCTGAGGTATCTGTGACAGCTCTTAAAACCAGGTCTCAAAACACATTGAACCTTAAATTACTCAGTCAGAAAGGATTAAGTCAAGATGTTCCAAAATAATAAAGTAAATTAAAATCACATTACTATTAAATGTTATGAAAGATTTCTGGTGATAATACAATTATTTGCCATTAATAGTAAAAGCTACATATTAAATTGCTTAGCTATTTTCTATTATTTTATAATTACATAATATATTAACATAGTAGTGCATGTGCATATAAGCTGTAAATGCATGTATTTCCATTGTGGATTATGTGCTATCAAATTGTGTGCTATTTACTAGTGTTGTATGCCCAAAACAACTTGGAGATCATAATATACAACCAAAACAAGGCATTTTACTTGGTTACACACACCTTGTTTAAATCCATTGTATTAGGCTGGAGGAAAAGCTCAGCAGTTAAGATCATTGGCTCTCTTTGCAGAGACAGCACACACACTGGGTGACTCCTAGCCACCTGTGACTTCCATTCCATCTCGACGCTCTCCTGGCTTCCAAGGGCACTCAAACAGAAAAAATGAAATCTTTTAAGAATTAGTATATTACATTTACATCATAATCTATAAACTAGAAAGAAAAGAATATAAACATAAACAATTATTAAACTCAAAATGGAAAGAAAACTACTTCCTCTTTGTGCAGATTGAAGTAGGCCAAAGAAATAGAGATGTCTGACACACAGTCCGCATACCTCTGTCTGTCTGAGTGTTTTCCAGGCACAGGGAAATAAAGAAGAGCTGCTGGGGTTCTTCGTGACGTACGCTGCGGTGGTGTGTCCAGGACTAGGCATGCTTTCTGAGAGGCCAGAGAAGCTGGAGGAACTCCAGCAGGACAAGAGTTCCTTGTGTCTTGAGTGTCTAGGGGGAAAGTGGATCTTTCAATCTAATGGCCACCAGGCTCTTCTGGAGAAATGTCTTGAGAGCAAGAGTCGTCAGCTTCAGAGGTGACCTCCCTTGTTATGTTCTCATTCTATCAGCCGAGCCAGACTCACAGAAAGGCAGATGGTAAGACCAAGTAAGCAAAGCCAGAAGCAAAACCTTCTTAGACATGATGCAACAAAGAGACACTTTACTCTCTAACTTGATAAGGCAACAAAATAAGATACTTGTATAATATTGGTGAATAGTTGGCCATTTTGTTTATGTGTTTAGTGGTTATATTACAACTGAAAGCAATTTGGCTTTCAATACATATGTTTATTTCTAAAATTCATGTTTTGGCTGCTCTGTAGCAATCACGTCTTCCTTACTGCCTTGTTAGTCCTATATTTAGATGAATTCAAAGCTCGCCTCTGATTCATGGTCCGTACTTTTGCTTCTAAGGATCGGAAAAACCATATTTCCAATTACCTTTTTTATTCAGCCATACTTACCTGGAACATTGTCCTTGCATAAAATTATATAGTGAGTCAATGCTAAAATTTCTTAGCCAACTTCTTTTTCTTTGAAATTCTGGTTTATGTTGAAAGTCCTTGTTTTAAAAGTTTTTTTAAATAATAAATTATTTGTAGGCATGTGTGTTTGTGTGAGGGTTTGTGCATGTAAGTGTAGTTGCCTACAGAGGCCAAAAGAGGGCATTACATTCCCTGGAACTGGAGTTATAGTTGTGAAATCATCTCACCTTGTCTTTTAGTATGTTTTCTGTAATGTCTATTTTCATTTGTGACCTGGCCATTGTGGCTTTTCATTATCTGATTTGGTTTTGGCTTTGCTTCTATTTCTTTGTTGGGCTACATCTACTGATAGATACTTCCTGTCCTTTTGTTACTTTACTGTACTCTTGTTTTATAATATCTCCTCTATGCCATTTATGTGTATTTTCAATCCCATCATAGAGATGCAATTGCTTTATTGGGGAAACAATAATTTTGGAGATTTTAGTGTTAGGCAGGATATGGTGACACTCACCTATAATATCAGCTTTTGAGAGATGATCACAGGAGGTTCAAGAGTTCAAGGCATGATTCAGCCAGATAAGTTCTATCTAGCCTGGCCTGAATACATGAAACCCTGTTTCCAAAAAAAAAAAAAAAAAAAGGAGAGAGAGAGACTGCTTTCAGTATTTGAAACTCACAACTTTCACCTTAGAGTTTGTAGTCAGGGTTTGTGTACTTGTGTATTAAAGGCACTGAGGCTATATGCAAGACAATGTTGCATTCAGAAGTTTTGTTAACTTTTTTGATTTCCCCCACTTAGTGATCAAAACAAACATCATGTTTCCTCCTTAACACTAATCGAACCTATTGCAAACTTCAGAGTGTTGTCTTTTTATATTCAAGAAAATCTTTTGTGAGTCTCCTGAGTACATCTAGAACTCTTTGACCTCCAACATCTGGCTTCCTTTCCAACATCTGGTTCCTTCCCAGACTCATCTTTTACTTGTCTTGAATTCCTGTTTCCCTCGGCATGATGTTTGTGCTGTTGATGTGTGATGTGCGTTCTCACTCCATAGTTTCCCTTGCCTAGCATGGCAGGCTCTCCTCCCCACCTGTCCAGATTTGAACTGTCTTCTATAGTACTGCTAGTAAACCGTGTTTATTCCTGCACCGAACAGTTGAGTCTCGTTTCTTTAAACTTGGATAAATTTATTGTTATCCATCAATCAGTTATTTGCTGAACAAAAATGCAATGTTTATGATTATCTCCATGAAGTACTTCAAGCTCTTTGAGTTTATGGACAAATCTCCCACCGTCTTTGGTCACTAGCGTTTTGCCTTCTGTATTGTGGGAAATAAATGATTGTTGGTCTGTTTGTCACTAATTTGAAACACCCAGTGACAGTAAAAATTCTCGTTTATAGCTTTCTTCATGGCTTATTTCTCACAAACTAGGAAGGAGTTTTTAAACTTAAGAGCAGGCCCTGATGGGCACATGTGGCCTTGCTTTCTGTCTTCTCTTCCTGCATGTGATTTTCATGAATTAACTCTTGACTGCATCTCTGCTTTATTGGGGCTGGGTGGGTTAGTTTATGGTTTAGCCTCCGCTGTCATCAGGGAGTGCACATCTTTCCTTGTGGGTATATGTTTACTTCACCCCATTCAGGCCTGTCTCCATCTTATCGTGAGCCCTGGTATTTCTACATTCCCACTACCTGAGCACTGGCAAAGAGCTCTGGCAAACCTCCTCTGCTTCCCAGGTTTTAAAGGGAAAGTACATGTGCAAAAGTCCAGCGCCTTGACCAGGATCCTGAGTGCACAGCTGGATTGCTACAGAGCAGTCAGCAGTGGAAACACTGAGCCGCCTTGTGCCCTCCAGCAGTGCATGGACACATCCAAGTTCTAAGTGATATTTTTCATGTAAGAATCCCCTTCTTCATATTACTTGGAGGAAGTTCAAAGTATTTAGTCCCGCAGACTCTCTTTTGAGGGGTATTAAAGATTGGTTGAAAATAAGAACATCATGACTTATTAAATAATACATGATCAATGTCTGAGTGTCAGTGGGAGGTTAGAGTTTAGGAATGCAATTTTAAAAGGAGTGATGGATATTCTTGGCAAAACAAAATTATATATGGTTCACACCACAGCTGTAATAGATGGAAAGATTGTCCTGAGCTGGGGTAAATGAGCCAACTGACTCTTCTGTTTTACTGGGTGAGGAGTCCTTCAGCCTCTAAGACAGAGGCCTAAAAGACAGAGATTTAAAACAGCTTTGTGTTTCTTCAGATCATTTACATCTCTTGAAATGTTATCCCTCACTGTGTTCTTTGGCTGCCCCTATACCCTTGAGCAAGCAACCAGTTTGTTATGTAGCATTTTTTTTTTGAACCATCTCTTGTACAGTTACTTTCCTGGCTTTATGTTGTATATTGGAAAGTGACTTGAGTATAGTCATGCGACCTTCATAAGATCAGAGTTCCTATAGTCGGTGTCTACTTTGGTGAGTGTGGTTGTTCATCTGTAACTACCTGCATGCTTCTGTATAGCGAAATGTGAAAAGACTTGAAGTCATTTCTCATTATTCATAGCCATACATAGGCAGAGGTCTGTGTGTCCTGCCCAAACAGGTCGATTCCTGCAATATCATGCCATACCATATGAATATGTATATGTGTATATATATGCACATATATATACATATGTATATATATGCATTTATGTGTATGTATATATGATTATTACTATCAATCAGAATTGAAAAATATAAAATCCATCTACATAAATGGTTCTATGCTAGTCATTTTTACCACCACTTGAGGCCCCACTGGCATGAATCATTTCCTTCTACTTGAGGAGCAGTCATTCTGCCAGTATGAAGTTTAGAACTAGTGACACAGGAATTAAATAAAGTTCAGGAACTGGATGAGTAAATGCTCAGAGAAGAGCGATGGCCCTATCACACAGGGTCGTAATAGAGTCTCTTATTAGATTTCTTTACTTCACCTAACTCACTTCCTATCATCAAAGATATATGATTTGATAGGAATAAGAGCTTAATCTCTTTCACATTTAGGAGCTCTAGATTCTGTATATTTTTTCTTCATGCTAAAAACCACCCTGATACAAACTCTACTCATCCTTTAAGGCCCAGTGAGTAGGGTATTTCCTGTGTTGAACGCTGGTTTTACCCTCTACTCTGCCCAGATGTTTCCCATCCCCTACCAAGGAAATTCTCTCAACGTTCTGCTTTAAAGTACTAATCCTCCATGGATATCTTCGCCTTTGTGCGTTTACCTGGATATTTGTATACACACCTTCTTTCTAGAATTAGAATGTGTGCTTAGCATCAACAGGCATGGTGCAGTATTTATCACCACACTCCACATGGCTCACTGCTCCATTTTTACTACAATTGGTTACATTTGGCATGAACGGCTTCTGCAGAGAATGGCTGCTTTATTACACTTTGTTGTCATGTGCTTGCTTGCTTTACTCTGCAGGTGGGACACTGGTGCCATGGCAGGGTCATGGAGCTCAGTCGAGCCCCTAGCTAGGACACTGGTGCCATGGCAGGGTCATGGAACTCAGTCGAGCCCCTAGCTAGGAGTCAGAAGACTTGGGTTCTAGTCCAAGCTCTACCTCTGGCCTGTCTTCCCTCCCATACCTCTCTTCAGTTGGACTCTCTTCATTTCTGCAGTAAGGGGCCCTGCCATGCTCCGTCTAAGTCATCTAGGTCAGAGATACTCTGGTGGGGTTATTTATCATGGAGCCTGGCATGGCAGGCTTTTATCTTCTCTGCGTCCCACAGATCTTTATAAGCCTCCGAAGTATGAATACAGATGTTGTTCTGTCGATGTAACAAAGACTGTTCTCAAGATGAAATTGCTGAGTGTGACAGCTGTCCAGTCCTGGGTTCAGTTTTGAGATGTCACTGCAGCAAGTGTTACAGCCACTGGCTCCAGCTCCTCAGCTACATATGTGGCTGAATAGACTGTTCCTGTGGGACGAGCACAAGGACCGTTTTTCTTTTAATTCAACTGTCACATAAGAGACTGCCACCATGGTTTCTTTCTGTGACCAAATGCTGCTAACCCGTTCAGTCATCCTTGGTGTTATTAATAGCCACACATCATGAATGTATTCATGCCACTTTTCTTTATAGCAAAAGGAATCAATTTCTTGGATTTTTTTTTCCCTTCATGGAACTTTGGGGTTGGAATTTTAATCATATAGTATGTTGTATTTATCAAATAAAGTGTGCATTTGCTAAAGGAGCTTTATATTTTATGAGATACTTAGAATAAAATTATTTTACTTCTTTTTTTTCTAATATAGAGTTTTCTTCTGCAGCCCAAATCTGCCAGTCACATGCTGTGTAGACCAAGCTGACTTTGAACTCAAGGCCATTCTCCTGCCTCAAAATTGTGTTTAAATGTTATGGAAAAAAAATCAGTTCATAATTAAGAAGCATATCAAAATTGTTATCCTAAATCAGATTGATGTTTTCTAGGATGATTTTTTTTTTTAATCTATAACCTAGAAGCCTATGTGTTTGCTCCCTCAAATTCTGACATCTTGTCTACCTTCCTCTTACCCAGCCATTCTTTTTAACCAAAGTACCTTGAATAAATATTTCCTTACTGTTCAGTGAGCTCTAGAGACAAGTATCAGCACAGGAATTTATTGGCAATGCTAATCTCAGCCCACTGAGTCACTTGTACTTACTTTAAAAGGATCCCTTCGTAATTGATATTTATATTACACTTTGGAAATCACTAGTCTACCTTTCTAGTTAAATTTCGGCAAATGAGAGTAGATCACCATTACAGTTCAATGTTACTTTCTCACTTCACTACCTTCTCATTGCTTACCATAGAAAAACCTAGATTCTTTTTTAGCTTAACACATAAAGCCGACAGACAGAGACTGGAATGCCTTCTTGGCATTTCCCAGGTTAAATACCATTCTAGTCCACTCACCATACATTGATCCTACCTCATCTGTCTTCCCACAGTTTTACTCAGGCCAGGTTCACTGCTCTTCTCTCCTCCCCCATCTACTTATCTAAATGGTATCTCTTGCTGCTCCGGCCCAAAAAACATATTCTCTAGAACTGCTGAAGCCCAGTGCCGTGTTAGCGTGATCAGTGACTACAAGTGCCATTGCCGGAGGGTTTTGCTGTGTGCCAGGCACTGTGTGGAAGCTCATGGACTATGCTGTCTATGCCTGCTTTACAAATGAGAGACTATCTTGGAGAAGTCAAAGGACTTGCTCCAGACCACCAGCTGGTTAGTAATGGAACAGAGATTTAGACTCAGGCAGGCTGACCCCCGCAGCTTACTCTCTCACTCACTTTCTGATTCCTTCTGCAGTATCAACATTCTGCAGCCAGGCAGGGCTATGCCTTTGCATCCCCCACCACACGAGAAGATGGGCATGTTGCCCAAAAGGGTTCTTGAGAAACAGGTTGCATAATTGTGTTCCTGAGAGTTGGTTTGCTTTGGTTTCGATTTGTTGAGATTTCATTTGATTATCTGCAATATAAACAAAAGGCACCATTTACAAAAATGTACACAAAGGGAGCTGAGACAGCATTTTATCATGAGAAAACCTGCAAGCATTCACATTCTGGTTGCTTTGTTGATAGGGCTGTGTGTGTTCCATGTCTTACCTGGGGAATTCTAGCACACCACCAAAATATCCGCCAGGTACCTTGTGAAAAAACAAATATATAAAGTTGGTGAATAAAGACATACTTTTAACTGAGGTGAATAGCTAACCTAACTTTACACCCTGTCCTCATAAGCGGCGGTTGCCCTTTGATTCATTAGAAGACTTTAGCTCAGTTGCAGTGAGTTCAACACTGGAGCTTCTTATTTCCACCTTGCGTACATTCACTGTTCTTACCCCATCTTGTTTGAAACCTGCTGCTAGAGAAAGGCAGAACAACCTTGGAATTAAATCCTCTGCAGACTTGATGTGAATCCCTTCATGAATGATCTTTCCTTTGGCATCTGCCTGTGTAACTGTTGAGCCTACTGATGGCTCATTGAAGACTTGGGTATCCCCTGTCCCCAGGACAACCTCAGGTGACACAGAGTGGTTGTGTCATGTTCTCACTGTCTGATGTGTCCCCCATCTTTCCCCTATCACTCTCTGCTACCCACTTACCTGTAGCACTTAGAGTCGTACATCCTCAGCACAGGTTACTGGTGGCCAGGCATGCGCCCTGCTGCTTTCCATTGTCCTTCCTTGTCTGCATCCTGTATCTTCCACATCTTCCACCACATTCCTCTCAGCACTAATAATCTCCAGGAATGGCGAGACCACTTGTCTTTCCTTATTTTCACCTATGCCCGCTATAGGGGCTCTGATCTCTACTGCAGGCCCTAAGCTGTTCAGTGGACTCTGGGATGTCTGCCTACTTGTTTGTTTGTTTGTTTGTTTGTTTTTTGGGTTTTTTTTTTTTGATTTTTGTTTTAATCAGTCTGAGTGCTGAGTTTATTGTCCACCTGCCTTCATTCTGTGGTACATCTACTTCTCTCCCCAGACACAACCCAACACACATCCTTTGATCAATTAACTTCTGTGTGTGTGTGTGTGTGTGTGTGTGTGTGTCCTAGTGTGAACTCTCCTATCATCTTCCTGGATCCTCTTGCACAGATCCCCAGTAGTTTGCCTTGACCCCAATGTGGGATCACATTCATAGTCAAACTATAATCTTTATTTTAAATAGTTTGGATTAGCCAAGCCATCTTCTACACTTAGTTAATGGCTCTGAGCCTGGGTAGTTGGAGAATACTTTCTTTTCCCAAGCACAGCCTGATGTGCAGTGCCTCAGGTCATACCATACCCTACTGATGTGCAGGACTAGAGCTCAGCTGTCTTCAGTTCCCTGTTAGAGCATTGTTGTTGACCCATCCTGTTCCTGTGGCTACACTCTTCTGCCAAGATGCAGTATTCTTGGTGTAACACTCTGTGCCAAGTCAACCCTCTGTATGGCTCATTCTCTGATGGTTACAGACCCTTCCCACTATTGCACACTGTGGTGGTCCTGACTTCTGCCTTGTGGAGAACATCTCAGTTTCTGCTTAGGTCCCATGGCTTTACCTCCTCTTCACCTCCAGTCTTTACTGTGTTCCTCCTCTTGTTTTTAAGAGAGATGGGTAAGTACTATCTCTTGCTTCTCCTTCTATCTTCATTTTTCAACAATTTTTTTCCTTTGTGCTGGTCTGATTCCCCATCCATTCTGATGGAAGACATTTCTTCAGCGCCCATTCCTTCTCCTGTTTGTAACTTCTCTGGTCGTGTGAATATGCTGGCCCAGGGAATGGTACTATTTGGAGATGTGGCCTTGTTTGAGTAGGTGTGTCACTGTGGGTGTGGGCTTTAAGATTTTCATCCTAGCTTCAAGGGAGCCAGTCTTCTAGCAGCCTTCAGATGAAGATGTAGAACTCTCAGCTCCTCCTGCACCATGCCTGCCTAGATGCTGCCATGCTCCTGTCTTGATGATAATGGACTGAACCTCTGACCTGTAAGCCAGCCCCAATTAAATGTTGTCCTTATAAGAGTTGCCTTGGTCATGGTGTCTGTTCACAGCAATAAAACCCTAAGACAGCTTCTTTCCCTGCTACTGATACAGCCAGTTCCCCCAGCCTAGAAAGCTGCTCTCCAGTTTTCTTTGTCTTTTCCGGGGTTATTGTCAACTTCCATGGCATTCAGCCTAGGAGCCCAGTTTTTTATTGCCTGTCCTCTCCAGCTTTCTTAGCACCATGTGGTGCCATTGTCAGTGACCATAGTTCAGTTTCATTCAACACTGTATTAACTTCTGAGTCCTTATGACATTTTCCCACAAAAACTGTAACATCTGCCCATTTTCCAGACTCCTTCCAGGCTAGTTCAAGCCAAACTCTACTTAGTTCTCAGTTCCTTTATCTTTTGGTCAAAGGAAATAAAAATCATAGGAAACTGATAAATAATCCAGATATTTTATTTTATATATCATTTTGCTCTTCCATTAATGGTCAAATGCTTTGTTATATCTCAAAAATATATCTCCTGATTTAGGAATAATAATAATGATAATAATGGGGGAATAGACTGAACTCACAGTTCAAATGTCTACAGCACCAATAGACATGTTAATACATAGTGGGGAGTCTCACAGGGTCCTACCCCTAGATAAAGAACTGTAGGCAACTAATTACTACTATGAGGGGGAGAATTAGTCTCTCCCAGGGATGAGCCCCATAATTGATTAATTAATATAAAATGGTCAGCCTTGAATCATATACACACAAGTAGATTAAATGGACTCAGCAGAATATGTGTGTGTATTTGTGTATGTATATGTATCTATGTAGTATGTGTCTATGTATGTATATATATATATGTACATATATATGTGTATGTAACAATTATAATGGAAGAAAAAATATCAATTGAAAGAGGAACATGAAAGAAATTAGAGAAAAGGGAAAGGGGAAAGTGATATTATATTTTAATAAAAAGTTTTTAAAGAAATTTAAAACTTGTTCAGTCCATGTTCAGTCCAGCCTTATTCACAATAGCCAAGATATGAAACAACCCTTATACCCATCAATGGGTAGATGGATAAAAATGATTATGGTATGTAGCTGTATATAAATACCTTTATGCCATATATGCACATACATACACACACAAAGCAGAATCTTATAAATGCTATTTACCACCATTTGAAGAACATTAAACTAAAGGAAAAAAGCCAGGTAAAGAATGACAGATTTTACATAGTGTTTCTCACCTATGGAATCCAAACATCATCAGATTGACAGAAATGATAGAATTGGTGGCTGCCAGAGTCCAAGCAATGGGTGGATGGGGGTGGGATTTATTAGTTAAAAGGACTACATGTAATTATAAAGTGAATACATTCTAGTGATCTAATATGTTGCATGCTATCTGTAATTAAAAAATATTGTATTTTACCATAGTCCTAAGTTTTCTTAAAGCATACACAAGCACAAAGAAAATGTGTCAAGATGATGAATATTTTAAGTAGCTTGATTGTGGAAATCATTACACAGAGAATATATTAATGCATCATATTTTATACTGCAGATATACAATTTTTCATATTATACCTCAAAATAAGTGTATCTATACAAACTTAATTATTATTCAAGAGTCATGCTGCAGTATATATAGAAATGAAAGCAAAACTTACAAAATACTTTTCTTTTTTTTTCTTTTTATATTTTTTTATTGTTATTTGTAAGTACACTGTAGCTGGCTTCAGACACACCAGAAGAGGGCGTCAGATCAGATGGTTGTGAGCCACCATGTGATTGCTGGGACTTGAACTCAGGACCTTCGGAAGAGCAGTTGGTACTCTTACCCACTGAGCCATCTCACCAGCCAAAATACTTTTCTTTTTAAAGTTTTAAAAGATTTTTAAATTTTTGATTATTTTTTAAAATTGTATGTGTATGGTTGTTTTGCCTGCATACATGTCCATTTAGCACATGCATGGCTGGTACCTGCAGAGCTGCAGAGTGTTAGTACAATACTTTTCTTAACTAGCTTACTTAAGATCCTTATAGCCCACTCATGCCTTCAGGTAGAAAGAAGCCATGTCTTAGAGAGAACACACCAACACTCATTGAGGAAGAGGAAGGCAGAGGAAGCAGCTCACTCAGGCTCCCTCCTTGAATGTATCCGGCCTCACTGGAGAAAGCAACTAGTGAGCATGTTGCAAGTGAGTGAATAAATGATATGAACAAAAAGAAAAAGAGGAAGTTTACTTGTTCAGAGTTTACACACCAAAGTCATCTGTTAAGTTGGAGAGAGCAGCTCTTGGCCTTTGGTTTTTTATTTCCCTATTACTAATTGTCTTATTCATTTATTTCCTTTGATTGTGTGTCAGGGGATGTCAAGTGTGTGTGTGTGTGTGTGTGTGTGTGTGTGTGTGTGTGTGTGTGTGTGATGTGTGGGGTATATGAATATGAGTATGTGTGTGTTTGTGATATGTGGGTATATGGATGTGAGAGTGTGATGTGTGGGTGCATGAATGTGAGTGTATGATGTGTGGGTGCATGGATATGTGTGATGTGTGGGTGCATGAATGTATGTGATATATGGGTGCATGAATGTGAGTATATGATGTGTGGGTGCATGGATATGTGTAATGTGTGAGTGCATGAATGTGAGTGTGTGATGTGTGAGTGCATGAATGTGAGTGTGTGATGTGTGAGTGCATGAATGTGAGTGTGTGATGTGTGGGTGCATGAATGTGAGTATGTGATGTGTTGGTACATGAATGTGAGTATGTGATGTGTGGGTACATGAATGTGTGTGTATAATGTGTGAGGTCCATGAATGTGAGTGTGTCGGTGTATGCACAGAAGAGAATATCAGATATCTTTCTTTGATGATCTCTACTTTATTCTTGCTAGAAAGGTTCTCTGTCTGGACCAGAAGTTCTCTGTTTTGGCTAGTCTGTCCATCTGGCCACTGCCTGGGATGCACTTTCCCCACTTCCAAATGTTGGGGTTGTAGGCATGTGCAGCCATGCCCAGCTTTTTTATGTGGGACTTGGGTATTCTAACTCAGATTCTAGGCTTGCACAAGTGAGTGCTCTTATCCGCTGAGCCATCACACCAGCTCCCACTTATTTTCTTTATTGGGCTTTCAATTGTAGATTTTTATGTAAAGGCTAACTGCACAGTTGCAGCCTCTTGTGTCTGCCTGTCTGTATGTATGTCTCTCTGACCATCATCTAGTAGAGAGGTCTTCATACACTAGATTTTTCATACTGCTGCTGTTACTCATTTTTCAGGATATTTATGTTTGTCATGGCCACCAGTGACTAGATGTACTTTCCGTGGCAGCCAGGTCCACAGATCTGTTGGTTTGGGGCTAAACTAACTTCTTTGGGGATGGTAGTTTTACAGGTTCATTTGTGGTCATATCTTCACCCTAAGGGCTCCCCCAGACTCTCTGTGTTTAGAGCTCCTTCCCAGGCATGTGCCCTTAACTAGGAGGGCAAGATCAATAATAACATATGAAATCAAGAATCTCGGGCATGATCAAGAAATTCAAATGTGAGTTATATCCTCAGTCATTTTACTTCTGACCAAACTGATGTCTGCTATATACACCGAAGATTTGCATGGTATGTGGTCCATCGAATTTGCCCTTTTTCAAGTTTCTAGTTTTTATTGCAGTTCTCAGTCTTTGCTTTAGAGTCTGTGTTTATAGTAGAATAAATAAAATTAACTCCAGTAGGTAGACTTCAGCTAACCAGAATCTGCCTCCTCATGTGACGGAGCCAGTGTGAGTGAACATTAATTTGGTGGACAAAAGAGGCATTTTTAATTTTATTTGATGAATGGAATAAATTACTTTATTGTAAATTAAATGTGAAATAAATATATGATCTACTCTCAAGGAATAAAACAAATTGGGTGCGTAGCACATATGTAGTAGATCTCTTTGTCCAGTTGGTGGTGCTAAGAACTCTGATTTAATACATTTGTGTACACACACACACATACACACACACACACACGCACATACACACGACTGACTGGATGGAGAAGAAGTTAAACCTGAAGTCTTTCTTAATAAATGTTATTTTTACTAGGTTTTGAATTTTTAGCATAAAATGTGTATGCCCAAATCATGTACTTCCTAGGGTTAAGAAATGGATCAAATCTCTTAGATGGCCAGCAGAATACATTTGTAGTAAATTCCTGTGTTGAGATGATTGGCCCACATTAATGCCCACATATTGGAAATTGCAGGGTTGTGTGACATCTAACTCCATCCTGCAATAGCCTTTTGAGTTGGCTCATCTGGAGGAGACGGGTGCAGCCAGTAATGGATACTAGAGAAGTGGAGTGGTGTTCCTGGTCATGCTAATGTGCCAGAGTTAGATTTACAAATGCTGAGGTCCTGCTGCTATTAAGAGTTCGCTTTTCTATGGATGGATTCCTATGACAGCAGGCACATTGCTTTTCAGGGGTGAGGTTTGTTTCTTTAACCCTTTAAGGCCTTGCTCAAAGCTGTGATGAGGTCCACATAGAACAGTAGCACGTTGCATAGAAGGATCCTGTACAGTTCATAACTGCCCACCAGTTCCTCGGCTTCTTTACAGCCTTCCCCCGAGGTCAGGAACCCAAGGCCAGGCGCACCTTTGCTGTTGTCCACCCTAATGCTTCCGTGTCTGTGTGCAGAGACCCAGTTCCTTTGGTACCGATAGCAAACCCTGAAGACTTGGCAAGGGATGGGAGACGTTCCTCGTGTCTAGGGACCCCTTATGATCTTCACCCCAAAAGTGATTTTTTTTTTAGATCAAAAAGTTCCATAGAACTGTTAAATTTACCCAAAAAGACTCTAACATGAAGCTGTTAATGGTGAAGAAGGAAATGCCCATTTATTACAAGGGACAGCAAGGTGGTAGTAAGAGTCTGTTCAGGTGCCCAGTTATTCCACAAAATTTTATCAGGCCTTGCTAGGTCTTGGGCTTACAAAGATGTACTCTAGGAAAGCCTGAACACATCTGAGTCTGTGGACTTAAAGATGCAGGATGCTGGGCAAGGATGTAGCTTAGTGGTAGATTGCTTGCTGGCCTATGTTAGGCCTTGAGGTCAACTTCAGTCCCCACCAAAAAAAAAAAAAAAAACCAATCTTACAGAAGCTGCAAGATCTTCCCAGCATGTAGAAATTAATAAATAGTCCCATTGCCTAGATTTAAATAAATAGGTTATAGGACTATCTGTCATTTAGTTGAACTGATAGTTTTAGTACATTTTCTGTGTTTTGGTCCAGAAAGTTGAAACAAAAGAAGGTTTCTGTCAAATGATAGCCATGAAACATCATCAACTTGGAGCTTTTGCTAATAGAGAAGTTAAAAACACAAGAGTCAAGTGTACCTACCCTCTTTAGGACTAGCACAGCTAACGTCTTTGTTATGATCCAGATGGTAAATTCAGGTCTTTGAAATTTGGCCTTTACAGTACCTTGGAGCTGAATGATGGAGATGCTCAGAAATCATATATACCATCTCTTTTCATACCAGCTCAGAAAATGGAGTATGAACTAACGCTTGTGTCTACCCAAAGCCACATAGATCGAATCCTAACTGGGATCAACTGACTTCCAATTCCATGATACTGTCTTATTTTCCTTCCAGACTTCCATACAGTGAGCCATTTTCCATGTAAATAAAAACAACTGAATATTGCTCTGCCTCAGTAAACTTCCAGACTAAATATGGAATGCATTCCTGCACAATTACACAATGCAAACTCGGACTGCTCCTGAGGCAGGTAATTAAGGAACTGCTGTATCCATGGCGGAGCCCTGCTAAGGAAGGCAAGGCACACCAGGCTCTGCATGTGCAGTTCTCAGCCAGAGACAAGGAGTGATGGCTTGGCTGGGCCCATGAAGCAGACAGGCTTTCATTTGCCAGTTGGCTGGCCTCCTCCTTGTTGCTTGCTAGATGAATGCATTGTATGCCGCAGGTGTATTAGTAATTTCTGAGTTTGTTCCTCACTAAAAATGACCTCATTGTTTTCTGCTGCTTCTCCATAATTATCCAGTAACAGGAAAATAAACCTACTCTGAGTACAGTCCGAAGCAGAAATCTTGTATTCTTTATGCAAGTTTGATTTATAGACGTGAACTGCAGAGCGGAGTGACTAGGAAACATTTATCTTCCCATTGCTAGTTGCCATGGAAATGGAGTACACAGAGTAGTGTCATTCCAGTCCTGGTGATGTCTGCCGTAGTTTATTCCTTTGTTGTTCATGTTTCTTAAGCAACTGCCTCACATTCTTCCATCATTACAATTAATCATGCATACAAGTTCTTATCTTTCATCGAACATAGAAAGTACTAAAAATGCATGACAGAAATAGGGAGAATTTAAATATGAGTGTGGCTTTAAACATGCATTTATAATTTCCCCTCTCAGTCCCTTTGGAAAAAATAGGTCATGTAAAAAAGAAAAGCTTGTATTAATGTACAGACATTCCAATGAGGAGAGCAGTGCAAACCTTTGAGGAAAAGCCAGGGAAGCCAAGGAATGTCACATTCTGAGACCCCACAGTTCCCACCTAAGGAATGTCACATTCTGAGACCCCACAGTTCCCACCTAAGGAACGACATATTCCGAGACCCCACAGTTCCCACCTAAGGAATGTCACATTCTGAGACCCCACAGTTCCCACCTAAGGAATGTCACATTCTGAGTAATATTCTTCCCTCTCCCCCATAAAAGCTCCTGGAGAATTTTTTATAAGCAACTTCTGTTTCTCTAGTCTCTTGAATTATCTGGACATTCATAGTGACTGTTAGGTAGACATGACGATCTGAAAGACTAGCAGTCCTTTCTTTTTAAAGGCTCATAAAGTTCAAGAATCCACCATAACACAAGTAAAGAAATTATTCTTATTCTTATTCTTATTCTTATTCTTATTCTTATTCTCCTTCTTCTTCTTCTTCTCCTTCTTCTTCTTTAATCTTTCATCTGCTTTAGTCAGGCTCTTATTATATAGCCCAGAATAGCCTGGGGTGCCTGAGATCTTCCTGCTTCCCACTTACAGGTTGTTCTACCATGCCCAGACTTTCTTATTCTTTTAAGCAAAATAATTTTTCTCTAGTGATACCTCATTTGGTTCTGAGTAGATATTGTGCCTACTAATAAATGTGTGTTGGTTAGTCCCTGCCCTCTGGGAGGCTCTGGACATTCTTTTGGTTTAAAAAGCATGGTCTAAAGTAACTAGGTCTAAATCCCTGGCCTGTTGCTTATTAGGGAAGACCTTTTAAAAGAACCTCAGCTTGCCTCAGTTTTCCCATTAGTAGAGTGAGTAGCTATAAGACTAAGTAATGTATAGTTGGGGAGTGGGAGAGAACTCACAAAAAGGGCTTAGCTCTGGTCTAACGTGGGATAAAGGCTCAGTTGGCAGGGACTGTGGTCTTGGAGGTGTGGCCACTATTGCTATGACTACCAATATCCAAAGCCTGAGGACTCAGATGCAGTCAGTCTCCTTCAGCCCCAGCCCCAAAGATACAGAACTGTTCCCAGCTCTGCCTTCTCAAGCTAATTACCAGTGCTTTGTTTCACCTGGGCTACCTGGACGTGTTTCTTCTCAATTTATAGTAATGCTTACTAAATCCAGAAGAGAAGCCCCTGCGTGGGAATCTTTGATGCAAAACTCTCACCCATCACCTGGGTGGATTTGTTGGTGTTGGTGTTTGAAATTTTTATGCACCCATATACTGCGCCTTGTTCAAATTTACCTTCCATTCCCTCCCCTTTGGGAAATACAATCTTCGTTCTATAGTAACAAAGCCAAGAGACTAAAGATTCACAATCTAGAGTAGTCCTCTTCCTAAATCCCCATCCTGTTGGTTTAGGACACAAAGCCTTATCAAATGGATAATTTGGGGCTGGGGCCTGCCCCCTTTTGTCTTCGTGGGATTAATGTGTATATTTCTCCAACTCTCAGAGTTCTAAGACAAGCAGGCCACCAGCTAGGGGAGAGACAGCTCTAAGTGGCTTCTGCTCCTTTGTAACTCTTTGTTGAACTCTAAGCATACCTCACACTGAAAAATGAACTGTTATAGTTTGTTTCTTACAAATGCTAATTCTCGCCCTATCCTCCCTCCTACTGTCCCCTGCCAGCATCACTTGCTCACCCTCTCACCCTCCCCTTCCCCCCTCCCACCTGTCCCCTCCCTCTCCCCTCCCCCCCTCCCTCTCCTCACTGACACCACTTAGCTGCCAGTATGTGCATGTATACAGGGCATTTACTGGAGCACAGGTAGCCTCTGAGGGCCTGCATTCCTGAAGAAAACTGGCTCTTCCTCTCTCAGCAGCCATGAATTGCCAGTAACTCCTCAGCCGAGGGCAGAAATTCCTAACCGCCATTACTTTCCATGCCAAAATTTTGTCTTGGTTGGTACTGCCTGGATAGGATCTGGATTTGATTCTCTGTCTGTAGCTTATATGTGTTGCAGTGACTGCAGAGGCCAAAAGAGGGCATCAGATCCCCTGGAACTAGAATTAAAAGCAGTTGTAAGCTGAAAGTTGTCAGTGCTGGGAACCAAACCGTGCTCCTCTGCAAGGGCATCCAGTGTTCTTCACCCAGGAGCTGTCTCTCAGCCTAATGGACTTGATTCTTAAAAGGGCTGTGGCTAGACCACAGTGGAAGGAGTAGCTCACCCACGTGGGTCTCGGGGAAAGTTCTAGTGTTCATAGACATTGTCTTGAAATAGCTTTGCTGCATTCTGTCCCGCACGCACGCACGCACGCACGCACGCACGCATGCACACTTGCTTGCACTCCCTTTCCAGCACTGGCTGTGGCACTCGCTGCTTTATCTTTTCTGAGCTGGTGGCAGAACATTCTTTGTTGAAATTCATGCTCCTTGGCAGCCCTCCAGGGCACACGGCAATTCCTATTTATTTGATTTAGCTTTTGTTTGGGTAGGCTTGTACTTTGTCTGTTTTGCTTTGTGGAGTTCTTTTTCTCCCCGAATTTTCATGTTTAAATCCCTTGGACTTCATTTCTATTTATTTTACCAGCTTGCTTCATAGTATTGCTAAAAAGTTGTTTGCTTTAAGCTATAACAAAATAAGTAGTCTTGGATTAATTTGTCTCCTAGATGCAGCTTTGTAGATGATTAAAACAAAATAGCCTGTATTTGTAGCTTGCCCTTTACCACATTCTAACTGTGTGCTTCTGGTTTTCTTTGTTCCTCTCTCCCTCTTTCTCTCTCTCTCTCTCTTTCTCTCTCTCTCTCTCTCTCTCTCTCTCCCTCCCTCCCTCCCTCCCTCCCTCCCTCCCTCCCTTTCTCTCTCTCTCTCTTTTTCTCTCTCTCTTTTTCTCATCAAGAGGGTCTCAATATGTAGTCCTGTCCTAGAACTCCAAGAGATCTGCCTGCCTCTGCCTCCTGAGTTCTGGGATTTAAGGTGCATGCTATGGAGCCTGGCTTTTTCCCTACCATCTGATTGGTAGGCCTGCCAGTTATGAACAGAGGTTGTCATATTCTCTGAAGTCCTTTGCTCTTCCTGCTCTATCTCTCTGTCATCCTCCCTTCTTTGTCTTAGTATCCCAACTTTACAAGTGGTCCCGTAAGATAAAAACGAGCCCAACTCACATGTCTTCTGGTGGTCTGTAATGTTCTGAGTAACTCCTTCCAATTCTCTATAGACACCAGTCAGTGACTGAAATTTAAAACCCCTGTAGACATTTCCAAATGCCCCTAAGAGCCTTCTCATCATCAGTGTGCTCTTCACTTCAGTAGACAGACCAACACATCCTCCTGTGTGTCCCTCAGTCACTTATAAAGGGACTCTTGGCCCTGTGTTCCTCTACTCTCAGGCTTTCATTTTCTTTTGTTTTGGAAACAAGTTGTCTGTTAGCATCTCCTGCACTGCAGACTGGGACTGCATGCAAAGAAATAGGACAGACACTCCCTCCCCCTCCAGAGATACAGGTAATTGATGTCCAGGACAGGTAATCCTGAAGGGTGAGTGCAAGCCACTGAGCGAAAGGGCACTGAAGGATGACCTGTCATAGCCTGGGTACTAACAAGCAGGTTTCTACCCCCACCTCCTTCACACTGCATTATTGTCTTCTTTGATGAGACTATTAAATGTGAGGCTCTGCCTACCATTGTCTCAGCTCCAAGTCTCTCCTGCGAGGTTAATCTCAGCTGCAAGATCAGCCAACAAGTTATAAAATCTTTCTTCAAGAGACATGTTCTTCCTCTGGCAAACAGGTTCTTCTTTTTCTCCTCTTGGTTGACGGTTCTCAGGGAAAGTCTAGTTCCTTAGGGCCCACTGTTTTAATAATCTGAAAGCCAAAGGGGGTGCAAATATCTCTTCAGATGTCTCTTTAGAATATATCCATTCTCCCTAGGCATGCCAGTTACAGGAGATGAGAGCAAGAATGGCTTCAGAGGACGTTCTGGTCAGGATGAGGCCTGGAAGACAGAATTGCCTGATTGTGGGGGGAGGGGATAAAGGTAGAGGTGTGTTCTGTGGAGAGATCAGCAGAATAGCATGTATATATACCTGGATTGTTGATGTAGCTGGTCTTCCCTGTTTCTGTATGTACAGATGAGACAAAAGATGAGTGTAAAGTATTCAGACTTGTAGAGGCAGGCAGGGGCCAGACCATGAAGGGCATTCTAAGAGTTGTCAGGCATTTGACCTTAATCTTGACACAAGAAAGGCATTTACAGGTTAAAATAGTGAAATAAAATGGTCTGACTAGAGAGTCACATGTTCTTTGTGTTTGGTATGGTGAATGGGTTCAGAGGCAGTGAGGACGGCCTGTCCAAGTGGATCTCAGAGAACCTCTTTCCCAAATTCATCCTCTGATTTTACTCACATTTGTCTATCTTGTGGCATTTACCTGCTTAGCACGAGAGCTTGTCTCAAACTTTAGCTCTCCTTGTCCAGTTTCCTGTCGTGATGGCTAGAACTGTTTCTGGTCGAGCTATGAGCTTGTGCTAAAATGAAGATAATGCCAAGAGTACCCATTGGGTTCTCATTTAACCATTCTGAAGAACCCCTTGTCCTTCCTTCTATCTTAGATCAACTAGAATTTTGGTGCCAATCTGGGTCTAGGCAGAGTTCAGTAATCACTTTGGACTTTGTCATCCAGTATAATTTACATGGTTGGCCCCCCTCCAACCTAGACCTGAACCTGGGTGAGTATTCTAGTCCCCCTTTTCCTGCTACAGTTAAAAAAAAATATTCCAGATACTTTGCTGTACTGTAAAGTATTGTATTGTATACTGTAAAACATCTGTATTGCATGTCCACATAGATAAGAAACTTGAGAAGATGAAATGAGGTGAGTTTAATTGGCTTTTAGATTTTAGGCAAGTTACTTAACTTTCCTCTCTCTGCCTCAGCATCCTCATCTATAAAATGGACTGAGTTGTGAGTATGTGAGTATGTGAGTCTATGGTAGACATTCACCATTCATTGCTTTCATTAAGGTGTCTAGACATTATCCTAGAGCAGCTGCAGGAGGACACAGAAGAAAGCCCAAAGACTGGTCACAGCCAAATGAATATTCACCTTGAAAGTTCTCCTCTTTCTTTTCACTCTGAATAATTGGGAGGTGCTGGTAGTCTGGCATTCCCCCTAGCTGGAGGGTCTTTACCATAAGTAAATATTGGAAAGTAATAAAAACATTACTGACACAAGGTGAGTGCTTATTGTAGGCCAACTCATTCAGAATTATTTGGACTAATTCATTTGGTCCTCACAACAGCACTTTGAGATGGTAATGTGACTACTTCTGTTTTGTATATGAAGAAACCAATGGCCTAAGTAACTTGGCTAAGAACACATTACCTGATAGAGTTTGTCTATGGCCCAGCAGTCAGACTCTAAGTGGAAATTCAGGTGAGTTCCTATCAGGAAAGGGAAAGTCTTACTGCCTTCCCCAGGTGTAACCTTGAAAAGGGATTTTGAATCTCTTTATCAATCAACTCTATTACAGTCCACAGATTTAAGGGCCTTTTCCAGTTCAATTTCAATAGAATAAAGATCTTGACAGCATATAAATTCTCCTAGTGAAAACTAGAGCTATATAATCTATAGCCATATCCCTTTTCACAGGCTAAGGTTATGAATCTATGAGCTGAATTGTACGTCCTCTCTATAAAATCCCCCAATTTCTGACAATTTGGTCATAAAATCTTTTGATAAAAATATCAAAAACCCTTTTATCACAATACTATAAAATGTGACTATTAATGGCAAAAAAATTCTGTATCAGATTTGTCATGATCTGTTTAAACATCACAAGAGGAAACATTTATGTCTTAAATAATTGAAGTCCACATTTCTCAGAATCCACCTACCGATATCAACCTTTGTTAGCCCTTCAAACAAATCACAGAATTGACTGTCGTAAGTTTCTCTGTAACTCTTTCTTCTCCAAGGTGGGATATGCTCAAAGCTTTTGGCTATCTCAAAAGTTATGCTCCCATAAAAGCAGAGGACTGCCTGAGGTTAGGCAAGTCTGTTAACCCCTTCTAGGTTTGACTTCCTCTTCAGAAGAACTTCTAGCTTTAAAAGCTGAACTTTAATTCACAGTCTGTCTATGCCCTTTGTTTGTTTGCATTGTAAAGAATAGCATAATTAGTTGTTATCATGCCTTGGAGATGTTCTGTGTTTAATTTCAGACCAAATACTACAATAATGCAAGTAACAAGAAGTTTTACTAGCACGTAGGAAAGCTGTGCTTACACTATACCATTGTCATCTATTAAGCACCATGTCTCTAAGAACAATGCATAGAACCTTAATTTGACAGTACTTTATTGCCTTCATCTGAGCCTTCAACAAGTCCTGATTGTTTTGCTGGCCCCAATGTGAGTGACTGTCGACTGATCAAGGGGGTGGTACCTAAAAGTTGGGTGGCCACAGCAGTTCCTTAAAATAAGACAGCAGTGAGACATACTGTGAACTGTCTCTGTATTTAAGGGACTTTTCCAGTTCAATTTCAATCTCCTTACACAGATGGTTTCTCTAGTAGTATTTTACTCATAGTAGAACTTGCTTCCGAATTGAACTTGCTTCGGTCCTTTCAAAGCTTGCTGCTGCTTATCAGCTAAGCTTCTGTGGTGGTCTAAACCCCAGGTCATCTCAGCATGTCCCCAACATCTTTGTCAGCAGATGCTATCTCAAGAAACCACTTTTCTTTGTTCACATCTGAAAGTCAAGTTTTATCACAAGGATGCAAACATTATTCATTCACATCCTCGTCCTCCTCTTTGAATCCTAGCTCTGTTTCTATTTTCTTCACAAGTGCGGTTACTTCTTCCACTGGAGGCTTGAGCCATGCAGTGGCTTCCATGAGGGTTGAAAGCAACTCCTTCCGAACTCCAGTATTGGTATTTGATCTCTTTCAGGATTTACAAATAGTTTCAAAGATGTGTAGATGGCGAATCTTTTCCAGAGGGTTTTCATTGTGATTTATATAAGTCCATCAGAGGAACCACTACCTGGGACAGCTGTAATCTCCTTGTTTCTTAAATAACAAGAATTGAAAATTAAAGTTAACCTTTGATCCAGGGGCTATATAGTGGATGTTATACCAGCAGGTGTAACATCCACTGCATCACCATACCTCTGTATCAAAGTTATTGTTTGATCAGGTTACAATGGACAGCAATATTTTGCAATCTTTTTTTTTCTAATGGTAGTTCTCAACAGTAGGCTTAAGCTATTGACTAAACCGTCTATTAAACATAGGTACTGTCATCCAGTCATATCTACACCACTTTTAGAACACAGGCAGAGTACAATTACTATAACTCTTAAAGACCTAAGACTTTACAAACAGTGGTTGAACATTGGCTTAAATGTAAAGTCATCAACTGCTTAGCCCCAGCTGTGAGAGTCACCCTGTGCTTAGAAGCTTTGACTTTTCCAACACACCAGAATGTTTGATCTCATTACAGATGGTTGTGAGCCACCATGTGGTTGCTGGGAATTGAACTCAGGACCTCTGGAAGAGCAGTCAGTGCTCTTAACCACTGAGCCATCTCTCCAGCCCTAAAGATTATTTTATGTATGGGAGTCACTGTCTTCAGACACACCAGAAGAGGGCATGAGATTCCATTACAGATGGTCGTGAGCCACCATGTGGTGGTTGGGAATTGAACTCCTTGACTTTTCTTTTCCAGTCATGAGAGTTCTAGATGGCATCATCTTCTAACAGAAAGCTACTGGTCCACACTGAGAACTGGTTATGCAGGTAGCTGCCTTCATCAATAAGCTAGCCAGCACAGGCTAGATTCTTTGCTGTGGTATCTACATCAGCATCTGCCATGGCATCTGCCTCTTAGTATAGAGATGGCGTCTTACTTCATGAACAAAGCCTTGGTTCAAATCTTTCTTCTGTGGCTGTCTTGATTCTCTCAGCCCTCACAGAATTGAAGCCATCAGGCCTTGCTCTGGATTAGATTTTGGCTTAAGGGAATGTTGTGGCTAGTTTGCTCCACTGTCCAGGCCACTCTATATATCAGCAGCAAAGATGTCTCGCTTTCTTATCATCTAGATGCTTATTGAAGCTTCGCTTTTAATTTCTTTCAAGAGCCTTCCCTCTGCATTCACAACTTGGCTAACTGGCTGGAACCTTAAGAGGTTGCTATCTTGGCTGGGTTGGCTTTCGTCATACCCTTCATCAAGCATTTCTAGCTTTTGATTTAAAGTGAGGCATAAGACCCATTTCCTATTTCTTAGATGCCATTGTAGGATTATTAATCTGCCTTATTCCATTACTGTCATGTCTCAAAGAGTATATAGCAAGGCCTGAGGAGAGGGACAGAGACAGAGCAATCAGAACACACAACATCAAGTTACCATCCTTGTATAGACATAGTTTGTGGTACCCCCCAAGCAATTTTAATAATACTATCAATGATCATATATCCTAAATCACTATAATAGAAAAATAATAACAAAGTTTGAAATACTATGACAGTTACTGCGATGGTTTGTATATGCTTGGCCCAGGGATTGGCACTATTAGGAGGTGTGGCCTTGTAGAGTAGGTGTGTCACTGTGGGCATAGGCTTAAGACCCTTATCCTAGCTGCTTGGAAGTCAGTCTTCCACTTACAACCTTCAGATGAAGATGTAGAACTCTCAGCTCCTCTTGCACCATGCCTGCCTAGATACTGCCATGCTCCTGCCTTGATGATAATGGACTGAACCTCTGAACCTGTAAGCTAGCCCCAATGAAATGTCATTCTTACAAAAGTTGCCTTGGTCATGGTGTCTGTTCACAGCAGTAAAAATCTAACTAAGAGAGTTACCAAACATGACATTGAATACATGCTGTTGGATAAATGGCACACGTAGCCTTGCCACATTCAGTTTGAAAAAAAAAAATACAATATAGGGCAGAAAAGATGGCTTAATGGTTAAGGCACTGTCTATGCATAAATGAGGACCAGGGTTCAGATCCCCAGAACCCACATAAATGTCAGGTAACCATGGCAACCATCCTGTTACTCAAGCCTTGGAGTCAGAGACCGGCAATCCCAGAGCAAGCTTGCTAGCAAGACTGCCATCCAGACAAGCTTTGGTTGAGAGAGAGACTATGCCACGATGCAAAGAGATGGGAGGCTGATGGGGATGATTGCCAGCACCAACTACACCAACCTCAGCCTTCCCATGCATGCAGTGCCCGTCCATCTGCACCCTGTGATGTAGCAAATGGCAAAATAAATAAATAAGTACAAATAAATTAGTTTCATCAACTTCAGCATTCTAGAGAAGCATTTATTAAGCACCTACTAGGTACACAGCAAATATTTGTTTTACTGCTCAGAATCATAAATAGTTGCACTGTTAAATTCCGAGACTTTCTTGGGGTTTATTTTCATTCAGTCTGTTTCTTTCTAATATCCATTTATTAGCTACAGCTTTATCATAAAGTTTTATGCTCTTTAGTCTTACTTTCTTATACTCTACACAAGCAAAACAAAATCCTCCATCTCAAAAGGGATTCTTAACATGTTGCAGATTAGTATTAAGTCATGAGCAACACTTTCTTTTTAATTTTTCAATGTCAAGAAATCCATCCCAGGTAATGTTTCTTAGCAAAAAAGGAGCCATAAGCATGAAATGTTCAATTCTAGTCCAGATGGGTCAGATGACATGCTAGTTTTAATGAGTTGAAATAATGAATTTGTCATAGAATCCGAGCCTTCCCCAGGTTATAAATTTCCTAGACTCAAATACTGTAGAAAATTTATAAGATCTGCCATTACAATAGATTGTTTCAAATTATCTCAGTTGTATTGGACTAAAAGTAAACCTGATGAAGGCATATCAGGTAGTCATGAGGCAGCGACAGAAAAAAAGAGTTATTAGGCTATTTATCAAGTGATAAACTCAGTAATGATGGTGGCAAAGTTGGCTGCCATTTTTTAAGGCTTGAATGAATACCAGATATGGTCATTATTTCATTTAATTTTCACGGTAGCCTAATGAGTTGTATATTATTTCTATGATTTCTGTTTTACAGATGAGAAAATGGAGCTTACATTAAGGTGTTTAATCTAAAACAGAAAAAAGGAGGTAAAGTTGAAGGCATAGGAGGAATTGGAAGGTGGGTGTCTTAGCTATGGTTTTGCTGCTATGAGGAGACGCCATGGCCCCAGCAAACTCTTATATAGGAAAACATTTCATTGAGGCATGCTTATGGGGTGTCTGGCATATGCCTTGCCTCAGTGGCTGTCCTTAGTCATGGATTCCATAATCCTTTTCTTGTGTCCTTGACTCTAAAGCACGAACCACATATCCGAAGCCGCCAAGTCCTTGCTGCTTGCTGGAGCTAGACATGTCCCCCTCATTTGACCACATCTTCACAAGCTTTCTGTTTTCAGTGGTCTCCTTCACTGCCTAAGCTTGGCTGTCATGGAACTCACTCTGTAGACGAGGCTGACCTCAAACTCAGATGAACCTGCTTCTGCCTTCTGAGTGCTGGGATTAAAGATATGTGCCGCCACCACACATGGACATAAACTCTTCTTTAATTCCTTTGCACAAGTTCGAAGCTTGGCTGAGCAGGGTCTCGCCATGAGGGCACCAGTCCTCTCTTCTGTTTAGCTTTAGTTTCTCCTTTCAACTGTTTGTCTCCTTGAGCACTAGGCCTGACTCCATTATATGTCCTGCTGTTCCTTTTCTCTTCAAACTGTATAGTCTATATTGTGGCTTGCTCCTTTTCATTATAAAGCTGCATGAGTATGGCCACTAATAACTACAGCACAGTCACTACTAGGCTTTCTGGAAATGCTCTCTGCCAAAGCTGTTAATCCATCACTCTTCAGTTTAGCCTTGGGCAGGTGTTTTGGACAAGGGCAGAAAGCAGCCACAGTATTTGCACACACAAACCCCCAAACACAAGAATGGTCTCTAGGCCACATGCTAACATTCTTCTCCTCTGAAACTTCTCGAACCAGGCCTCAACGGTTCAAATCACCCCCAGTATGTCTTCCATGCACTACTGATGTGGATCATTCAGTCCCACCTAAAGCCATCAACTGCTTTCCTAATCCAAAGTCCCAAAGCCTATATTCCTTGAAATAAAAGCATGGTCAGGCCTATGACAGCAATACTCTAGTCCCTGGAATCCAATTCTGTCTTATTTAGGGTCTCTATTGCTCTAAAATACACCATGGTCATGGCAACTCTTATAAAGGTAAATGTTTAATTGGGGCGTACTTATGGGTTCAGAGGCTTAGTCCATTACTATTGTGGGGAACATGGATAACACATAGGCACACATGGTGCTGAAGAGGGAGCTGAGTTTTATATCTAGATCTCCAACAGGGGAGGGGGGAGGAGAAGGGGAAGAGAAGAGGGAGAGAGGGAAGACGGGGGCGGGGGGGAGAGAAAGACAGGGAGAGCATGAGCCTGACTTAGGATTCTGAAACCTGAGAGCCCATCCCCAGTGGCTCACTTTCTCCAACAAGGCTACACCTCCTCTAAGAAGGCTACATATTGTAATCTTTTCAAATAATGCCCCTCTCTATGAGCCTATGGGGACCATTTCATTCAAACCACCACAGTGAGTATGATCAAAATACTTGGTGTGCATATATGGAGTTATCAAAGAATAAACATTATAAAGAAATAAATGAATAAAAAGAGAAAGAAAAATAAATAAATCTCCCTTCTGTTATTTTACACTAAACACAAACCACTTGTTTGATGTTGCTATGTTTCTCTTCCTGAATCTGATTTGTCTCTCAGCGGTAGATAGATCTGGATAGATCCCTCTCTACCATCTCAGATTGTCAGTTGCCTAGACCTTGCACGTCTCCATGCCTCTACGCACCTGTGTTAGGGTGGGGATTTCAATGTAATGGCTTCATCTCCTTGAACTGGAAATCCCAGTAATCCCCAACAATCCTTCTGAGCCCCATTTTTCTAGGAAAGAGCTGTGTACCATGACAGATTGTGGCATAGCTTATTGCTCAGGGGTGACTCCTCCCATCCTAGTCCAGATGCAGTTTTGCAGTGACATCCCTCCTTCCATGTAGGATCTCCAGATGGTGTAGAAAAGAGAAAGCCCTGCTGGGAAAGGGAGTCCTTCATTTTGCACCAAGCTCAGGGAAGCTGCCCCCGACTTCAGGGGCGCTGCCCCACCATGGTAGACTACGACCTTTAAATAGCAGGATCTTCCAAGAGTAAATATAGTTTGAGATGCTACTTTAACCAAGGTATTAATGCATTTCAAATTTCTATACTTCCATAAAGTCATCTCAAAGATCAATAAGAAATTCTGACTATTTGCATACCCTAATATTGGGTAATCTTGTTTTTATCTCATAGTTTCTTGGGCATAATCTAAAGCTAATGTTGATTTTTTTTTTTAACGCAGACATTTCACAGGCCTGTTTTTAGAGCCTTGCACTGTTGTGTAGACGGCAGCTGAACCCCCAGGCTTCCCTCCACTCTCAGCCCAGCCATCTACTTCCCTCCTACCATTATGTGGGAAGAAGCTCTGTGTTTGCCAAATGGCAAAGCAGCCTTGACTTGACAGTGTGTATTTCACTTCTGTGCTAAGGCTTTATCCTAGGAACATGTTCTTTCATGGAAAATGATCATTTCTTCCAGAAGTATGTAATTTTTTCAGGAACATGGAGTTTTAAAAATGAAACCACGTATCACACAAAATGATCTTTGGTTTTTCTAAAGGTGGGCTTTTTTTTTCTACATACTCTGTGGCTGTTCATTATCTTAAGACCTATTAGTTATAACACGTAAGCCTGAAGAGCGGAGAGGTTTAAATTTAACCTAGACAAAATATCTCACTATAGTTAGATTCTGAAACTGTGCCAGTAAAATTGTATTTGAATGAATGTTGAGTTCATTTTTGAAGGACTAGCTTTCCACTTAAATGTGTAAAACAGTTATTCAAATTCCAGTAGACATGTGTAGGAGCCAGGTGCCATGTGACATAGCTGTGGTGTTGTTTGTAGGGCTTTTTACCCCTAATGACAGCCTAATGTGCAGTGTTTTCTCTTTTCCAGCTGAGGGAATGAAGCTCATTTCATAAGAATTTCATTCAGTAATATGTTCACATTGTGCCCCACTTATTACTATGTCCTTGCAACAAGAATGCCAGGGATATATTCAGATAATATCGTTGCTAAAAAGTGCAAAGTAATTTGGGTAGAAAAATAATGTAATAGCTTTAGCAATAGACTATAATAGACCACTTAGTGCCTAGCATAAAAATAGTAGGAGGATTTATTTTTACTTTTCAATGGGGTCAGATCAGCAGGATTAAAACACACACGTTAAATGATAGCGATCACCTCAGAGGAGCTCTTCGTGATGTCAGATCTCCATGTCTAGTCTGAAGTAGTAAAAGTCATGTAGTCACAGGTATTCCACTTTTTCCCAGTTTTGTTTTAAAAATTTGAAGATGAGCTGGGCAGTGGTGGCACACGCCTTTAATCCCAGCACTTGGGAGGCAGAAGCAGGCAGATTTCTGAGTTCAAGGCCAGCCTGGTCTACAGAGTGAGTTCCAGGACAGCCAGGGCTATACAGAGAAACTCTGTCTTGAAAAGCAAAAACAAACAAACAAAAATTGAAGATGATAAAGCGGAAACAGGCATTTGTTTTAGTTCTAGAGGCCTTGAGTTTAAGAGATGGTAAGTTGGGCCAGGGAGTACTCACCAGTCCACTCAGGAAATGGCTATTGAGCACCTGTGGTATACCAGGTGCCTCTCTGGGTACTAGAAGAACATCGGCCAAACAAGCAGGCCCCTCAGTTCCAGGAGTTCCTCGTTTCCCTGGGAGAGGACAGACGACAACTGAACAGTTTCAGGTAGACATGAAACACTTCGAGGAGACTAAAACAGCAAACAATGGAAGGGGACAGACAAGAACTGAGTAAGAGAACAGTTTCATGTCTACCTGAAACACTACAAGGAGACTAAAACAGCAAACAATGGAAGGACGAGCTTTAGATCTGGAAGTTAGAGAAGGCCTCTGTGACAAGTGACAGTTAAACTGAGACTTTAATGACAGATAAACCACCTACCATCTACAGGAAGAGCCATTCAGAGAGGAGAGACACCATTGCAAAGGCTCTAAAGTGGGTTGTGTTTGGCAGGACAGAGAGTAAAGAAAGCCACAGGGTGGTTGATTGCAGCCAGCGAACTGCAGCCAGTTCTGAGTGAAATCTGAAAGGAAGACATGAGCTAGATGATACGCTATGCACACACGCTGTCCTGCTCAGTCTGCGTTATCATGTTAACCAGGTCACATATGGTTTCACACCGTACTGTGCCATCGTCTAGCATTGCATTGTACGTTTATATTGTGTTTTGTCTTTATGTCTCTCTACTTTACAAAGGCAGCCATAGAAAGAACACTGACATCCTCAGGTATGCAGAGTTTCTGGCATTCCTAATAGAGCCACATAGGTAGGTTGCAATGCCCCTGGCAGAATCCCGAACACCTTCCCATGCTCTTTCTGAATATCCTTTAAAGGGTTGGAAAGATGCCTCAGTTGACATAGAACTTGCCAAACGCATGAAGACCTGAATTTGGATCCCCAGCACCAGGGAGGACAATCCTTGGGGCTTGATGGCCCATAGGTCTAAGTTACTCAGTGAACTCAAGGTTCTATTCCACTGCCAAAAAGAGTTAGGCAGAGAATGGTTGAGGAAACCCCCCTGACGTGGACCTCTGGCCTTCACCTGCAGGGAATACATAAACACCCACACCTACGCGTTTATACACAGTGAAAAGTACACACAAATCTGTTTCAGTTTAGCTGGACAGATACTTTCTGGGTACATAAGCCATGAGAAGCCAATGCATTCCTTGGGCTGCTGTAGACAAAGGCTTAACTACTGAGACTTGTACACCACTTGGGTCCTGGAGCCCTAACTAGGGGCAATGAGGGAATGAAGAAAGAATAGACACACAGACATACAGGAAAGCTGGGATCTGGTTAGGGCCCACTTCTGCCATCAAGCTGTACCGGCACAGGGTGGTAGGTATCTAGTTTCAGTAGGAGAGCTCTGTGTCAGGCTGCAAACATGTGGGAGCAGAATGCTGCATGCCCTGATCATTGGAACTCCCAAGGAAGGCTTCACCATCCCGCTGAACCCCCCCTGGATAACTTTGCCACTCCCCTGGGCTGAGGCACTGGGGTCCTCAGTGTAGTCGCCCCCTGTCAACAGCACACATGCGCGCAGGGCTCCTGCTTCCTGCAGGCGACAGAAACTGTGACAGGTTTTTGTGTAAAGCCTCCATTCTATCTATAATTTCAATCACAGAATACCTACCTTTCCTACCAGCTAATTTATCCCTAGATTACAAATCATAACACGATACTAAATCCAGATGTCAGTAATTCATGCTCACATAATCTTCATCTGTTTCCCTGGATATAGAACATGGTCTGTGTATGCATCAGGCCAAATTGTATTATTTGAATATTTCTTTTGGTAGGAGGAGAATAGAGGAAGTTCTTTTTTTTTACATTAAAAATTTAATAAAATGTATGAAAACCTAAAAACGCATATTCTTTAAATGTTGCTGTACAAGCTGTAGACTGCTGTGGTTATTGTGATTCAAAGGGGTTGGGGTTTCCTACCGAAGAATCAATCGGGAAGTAATAGACTGTTTCCCTGCATATGTCTTCAGACCTTGTAAGTCAAAATATACTCACCTGAAGTTGCCACTGAATTCATTTTTCCTGTGATTTATGTCATTGAACTGCATTACCACAAACAGCCACTGGATCTTCCTGTAGAGATAATTAATAGAGACCCTTACATTGCAAGAGAAGCAAACCAGTAGTTTAGGTTTCATATGGCTGAGCTGCAGTCAGGTGCAGATAGTAATTCATTCCACCTCTCCTCCTGGATTTGCTGTTTCTTTCAAAACTCCCTGGTTCTTTGGATCAGTGGATCGTCCTCCTGTCTAGAATGAACCTGCAAGGTCTAATACCCATGTTTAGTGTCTCTTTCCAGGTTTCCTGGAAGTCCTGGAAAAGAGCTTGACAACACTTGGCTCTGACGGGGTTAGGAGCTTTTGAACAGCTCTCAAAGCTTTTCCCACTCTGCTTCTTATTTATCAGAACTGTGTCTGTGGACTGGAGTGTGTATGCTTGTGTATATGAACTATTTCAGTCACAGAACATCCTGTGCATATTTCTCTTAGGTTTAGAAACATGACACCCCATTTCTTGTGTGGATGAAGCCTCTGGGTAGCCCTGCCTGATTGCATCTCCAGTCCTCTGTCACAGAGCCAATCCATACTTTGAACTTTTTATAGTCATTCATGTGGGCCTTTATGTTTTATGGCAAAGTATATGCATCTCAAATACTATGTGGTATTGTGTTACTCACTTTTAACTTCACAACTGTACATCAATTTTCCTCTTACATTTTTAGGACCTTATCTACATCAACATATGCATCTTTTCTTTTATTCTTTCTGGTTAATAGTGTTGTATTAGGACTTGAGCAGGAACAATAGCCAGAACCTCTTTTACCATCTTTAATCAAATAAGAAACAGACTCCAGGGCTGGCAAGATGGCTTAGTGGGTAAGAGCACTGACTACTCTTCTGAAGGTCCTGAGTTCGGATCCTAGCAACCACATGGTGGCTCACAACCACCCGTAATGAGATCTGACACCCTCTTCTGGTGCGTCTGAAGACAGCTACAGTGAATTATGCCGGAGCAAGTGGGGCCCGAGCAAGTGGGGCTGGAGCAAGTGGGGCCGTCCTGAGTTCAATTCCTAGCAGCCAAATGATGGCTCATGGCCATCTCTACAGCTACAGTATACTCATACACACAAATAAATAAATCGAAAGAAAGAAAGAAGGAAGGAAGGAAAGAAAGAAAGAAAGAAAGAAAGAAAGAAAGAAAGAGAGAGAGAAAGAAAGATAGGAAGGAAGGAAGGAAGGAAGGAAGGAAGGAAGGAAGGAAGGAAGAAAGGAAGGAAGGAAGAAAAGGAAGGAAGAGAGAAAGGAAGAAAGAAAGAAAGAAAGAAAGAAAGAAAGAAAGAAAGAAAGAAGAAAGAGGCAGAAAGAAAGGAAGGAAGGAAGGAAGGAAGGAAGAAAGGAAGGAAGGAAGGAAGGAAGGAGAGAAAGAGATTCCAAGTGCAGGTGAGTAGCAGAGAGAATCATCAGTTTATTAGAGGGAGCACTGTTAGAGGGCTGAGCTTGCAAAAGAGCAGCTCAAATTGAGATTTCCCTGTGCAGTGACAATCTGTGTATTTATCCAGGACTTCCCACAGGAAGACCTGCCTCACTGGCACTATCTGTGCCTCTACTCACTCTAAGGAGATGCTTCTAGGGAAAAAGAAAGGAAACCAGTTAAGCAAATCCCTCATTTCGGAGGAATGAGTAAAGAGGCAAAGAGAGAGGCAGAAAAATCTCCAAAAGACATACTTTCACACAGACATATGGAAACAGGGAATGAAAAAGTTTTCCCGGAATACTATCATTTGTATTTTTTCCTTCGGCTGGAGGACTTGTCTCTTGCTATAGCCTTGCTGCAGTGCCTGCCTTGATAAGTTTCTCCTTGCCCTCACATGGTAGAGTCTGCAGGTTGTGTACTTGGGAGTGGAAGGCAGAGTCTTAGCCTGTGCCCATGAGCATCTCACTTGCTCCCAGGAGGCTGTGCCAGTTCACATGCCCACCAACAGTCCTCTCATCCTCGCCAGAACATGCCACTTCTCATAGATGTGAAGGGACATTCTTATTGTGATTTTCATCTCCCTTACTATGAGTAATGTTTGTCATATCTCCCAACCATCATGACTGCCCTCAGCTCACTATTTTGGCCAAGGATGACCTTGAGCTTCTTCTCCTCCTGCCTCCTGCACTGAGAACATAGGAATGGACCAGCACACCCGGCTTAGGTTATATATTGAGTATTGTAGTTTTAGAAATTCTCCATGTATTCTCGGTGGTAATTGTTTTTATTTATGAGGCACAGAAATCATCAGTTATTCATGGCCTAACACACTTTTGGGGAGGGAGAATATCTTTCAATATTAATCTAGGATACATATTTTTCTAGAATGTTAGAAAAGAAAGGAAGCTTAGGACATTTGACATGTTCAGACTCTAGGATTGTGTGAAGAATGTATGTAGTGCTACTTGAATGTACCAATAGAATCCACCTTAGGTTTTTCTGCCTATATTTATATTATCTTTGAACAATTAACTGATTATTTCCCCTACATTAGCCGACTTGAGCAATCCTTCTGCAAGCTGTACATCATGGTCATTTTCTTTTACATTATAGGATTTTATTCTTGGTACTTAAGTGATGGCTTCTGCATTAATGTTGTTGCATGAAAAGGCTGGCCCACAGAATACCTCCAACCAAAAAGCAAATCTGCCTACTATTTGGACACTGAGCACACCTTTCCCACAGTCACCCAGTACTGTGGTGGTACTGGGCTGTGATCTGTCAGAGTATGGATTGGCCCACACAGGTTCACGGCTTGTCCTTCATGGCAGGGTTGTTTAGGTGCTGGGACCTTTAAGAGGTGGGCCTAATGAAGGCTGAGCAGACTGTGGAGGTGTCATGCTCAGGAATGAATTAATGCTGTTCTTTTAAAATGGATTGCTCCCGCAGATGCGAATTCATTCTCAAAAGAGCAGGTTGTTTTAAAGTGAGGCCACCTGACAGGCTGGCCTCTTGTGCCTGTAGCTATTTCCCTTTCTGATATGTCATGTTGTGATGCCAATAGGCATCCCTCTCTAGGCCCCCAGTGCCCTGCTGTTGGACCCTATATCTACTTGAATCACGAACCCAAAAAACCTCTTGATAAGTTCCCTAGCCTCAAACATTTTGTTCCTGCAGCTCATAGTAAAGTAAAACATACTGTATGGATACTTCATTCTCTTTCAGAACTTGTAAACATTATCATAGCTAGGTCCATTGGAGTACCGAATTGCATATGATGATACCTACAGGACAGATTGTATCATACTTTTGCCGAGTCTTCATAAGATTTTTTCTTTTAGGTTCATAGCCCTTCACCAATAAAAAGAACCTTAAAGAACATGTTATATTATCTCCAGTTTTATGTGTGTGAGAATAAATGATCAATTGGAAATCACAAGTGTTCTAATTTGCTTTCTATGGCTGCGATAAAAGATCATGACCAAAAGCAACTTGGGAAGAAAGGGCTTATTTGGCTTACTCGTCCTTGTCACAGTCCATCATCATTCAGGGAAGGGAAGGCAGGAACTGAAGGCAGGACAGGAACCTGGAGGCAGGAACTGAGCCAGAGACCATAGAAGACTGCTGCTTACTGGCCTGCTCTACGTGTCCTCCTCAGCTTGTTTCTGTATACCACCCAGGACCACAGTGCATGGCCCATCCACATTCATTGTTAGTCAAGTATATGCTCCTGCATACATGCAATCTGATGGAGAAAATTCTTCAGTTGAGATCCCCTCTGCCCAGATATGTCTAGGTTTGTGTTAAGCTGACAAGAAACTAACCAGCAAAACATACTTTGAAGGATTAGAACAGAAGTCCCTTAGCCCCCAGCATAGAATGTGTTTTGTATTACAGTAGATTGCAGAGTCATAGCTTAATTCTGACTCCTTAAAATTGGGGTAAATTACCATAGTTAGATTATTTTTTTAGTGGTAGCTTTGAGTGCATTTGGCTTTGCTTTATGGAATGATTTTGTTCTTCACACTAAAGGAACTGTTTATGATACTTTCCTAAATTAGCTTTATGAAAATAATGTATACTGCTTTCCTTCTTCAGATGCAACTGTATTTACATGCTAGTCTTTCCAACAGGTTATATAAATAAGTTAAATGTTATGATAAATTATTCCAAAGTGGCACACTAACAGTTTGCATAAATTAAAACTATGGTGCAACACTTTGAATCGGATTGCAACTAAATGTAAATTTGTAAATGTGCGTGGTTAATTTTTAAATATAATGTTCTGTGCATGCCTGTTTGTATTTAAGTTAGTGAAGTTAACAATAAAATTAGCATATTTAACCCAAGAAGTAAAATACCACCGTTAACTCTAATATACCCACCCGCACACTCCTCCATCCCATTTCCTACCTTCCCCCACAGGAACCACTCCCCTGAACTGAACGTTTATTATTCCTGTGATGGCAACCTTACATGAATGTACATATATATACCTGTGTATCTTCCTACCGTTTAACCTTCCAGCTTATAAAAAAAAAAAAAATAGGACATATGTAGTCTTGTCATCTGCACTTTTTTGGCTTGATGATGTTCCCAGGATTTATCTGTTTTATATATAATTCAGCCACTTTAAAATGTGTATAGCACCTTATTATACACACTTATCACTGTTTGGCTTATCTCGTACTGATAAGTGTTAGGTATTTTGGTCCAATTGTGTTTGCTTGGGCCAGAACCAGCAATACTATATGAGCATATCACCCTGGCACACACCTGCAAGCTGCACAGGATGGGTACTCAGGAGTAAAGTTGTTGTACCAAGGTATGTAAATGTTTACTCAAGTAATGCCAAAGTATAACAATGAAAATGCCATTTGCAGTTGTTGAGCCCAGTGTGCACTTCCTCCAAGAGCCATTGAGAGTCTGCTGACCTCATGCCCTCTCCAGCCCTCGGCCTTGTCAGACTTCCTGTTCTTTCCCATCAAGTGGGCTGTCTGACTTGCTCTCCCTGACCAACAGTATTCTCCATTGTGTCTCCCAAGCTTACAGATCTCTTCTAGGAAATTGTGTAGCCATAGATAGCTTTTACCCATTGATTTTCTATAGATACCAACATGTTCTTTATATATATTCGTGCTATGGGTTGTTTTTACTTAGCATCTAGATATCTTCTCTTAGCTCCTGGCTTGTCTTTTCATTGTCTTCAGACACCCTGTGAGATATAAGGAAAAACATGCCTGGATGTAGGAATCCTGCCCGTAGTCTGAGTGATTCATCTTGGTAGAGCCCAGGAAGATGTTACCTATATGTTTAATAAAATTTAAATTTTTATTCTTAACTCTTCTAGAATTGTATTTATTTATTTATTCATTCATTCATTTTACAACCTGATCACTGCCCCCCGCAACATAGATTCCATTCCCCACATCCCCTCTCTTTTCCTCTGAGAGTGTGCCCCTCCCTCAGTATTCCCCCACCCTGGCGCATCACACCTCTGCAGGCTCAGGTCCATATTTTCCCGCTGAGGCCAGATAAGGTAGCCCAATTGGACAATTGATTCCACAGATGGGCAGCAGCGTAAGAAACAGCCCCCACTCCAGTTGCTCGGAGACCCACATGAAGACCAAGCTGCATATCTGCTACATATATGTGGGGTATAGGGGCTTGGTCAAGCCCATGTATGTTCTTGAGTTGGTGGTTCAGTCTCTGGGAACCTCTAAGGGTCCTGGTTGGTCTTCCTGTGGAGTTCCTCTCCTCTCATGGGTCTCCATGAGTCCGAGCTTGTCCCATGTTTGGCTGTGGGTCTCTGCATCTGCCTCTGAATCTGACTTCTCTTTTTTCCGTGAGAGTGACCGATATATTCAGTTCTTTCCATTGAGAAACAGGCAGGCAGTCCTCTTTTGTCTGCCGTCACGCCATTTGGCCTCTGTCCTTACGTTTTCTGTTCTGTCCCACTTGCCATTTGATCTGTCCGTGCACCAGTGTCACTGTGCTGATAGCATCTTCCTGTCTGTGTGGACGTCTCCCTCCTTAGTTTTTCTCCTTAAGCAGCTTGTTAGTTATTTCCAGTTCTTTGCATTTCCATGTAAGCCCTGGAAGTAACTCATTAAGGACTCAAAAGACAAGGCCCCGAGTCCAAGCTCAGCCCCAGCATTGGGTGGGAAGTAGAACCTAAAAGTTGACTCACATTTTAATGCTCTTTAGTTACTATTGCATTTGTAACCATGTTCTAGAGAATTGACACCTTAGCGTTGCTGCCTTCCTCTCTTATCCACGTAGTCTGGTGTCTTGACACCTTCTGAGATGCTTTGCAGTTGGCTGTGCCCTCGCCTACCTCCTTCACGGTCACTGCGGCTTCCGCATACAGTTCCCTATGTGCCAGGCCACGTTCTCCTGCTCTGCATTCAGTCATTCCTGCAAGCTAGCCACACAGATCCCGTTATTATAGAGAAAACTGAGGTACTCACAGGTTAGTTAAGTCACTTAAGACAGACAGATAGCAAGTGCAGGATTTTAACCCAAGGTACTTAGGAATTGTTGAGTCTATACATTTAACTGTAACTCCATATTCCAGGCAGGATCTTCCCCTTTTTATTGGGTTTAATTCCTACATGGTGCATTTTAGTTGTTGTAAAATGGTAGGCTTTGGAAATTAATGCTTTTAAACTACGTATAATTTTACATAAAAGTAAAATCGATTCTGTGTATTGATCTTATATCTAACAACCTTGTTGGTTTATCTGTAGATTGGTAAAAATTATTTCTGCAAAGATGGTGTCAGTATAAAATAGTATTTTCATCTTAAAAATATTTATTTTTATTTTGTGTGTATGGATGTTTTGCCTGCATATATATCCATACACCACATGCATGTGTTGCCCTAGGAAGCCAGGAGAGGGAGTCCCACCCCCTGGAATTGTAGTTAGAGTATTGTGAGTTGCCATGTGGGTGCTGGGAATGGAACCTGGGTCCTCTAGAAGAGCAGCCGGTGCTCTAAACTGCTGAGCCATCTCTCTGTCCCAGTAGTAACTATTTTCGTCTCCATTCCCAATCCTTATGTCTTAGATTTCTTTTGCTTGACTTATTGCACTGTCTAGAGCTTTCAGGGATAGTTGTGTCTTCTTCTGAAAACTGGGGAAAGATTGAAACATTTGTCACTTCATCTTACCATAGCTATAGGCATATCATAAGTTGTCATCTATGGCCAGAAGACACAGTATCATTACTTAGAGTTAAGGACCCTTTCTACCAAGTCTGACCAAGCTCAATCCTAATGACCCATTTGGGGAAAGGGGAGAGCCAATTCCCACTACTTCACTTCTGACCTCCACACAGAAACACATATGGACATGGAGTTTGAGATACTATGGAGGAAATTCATTTTTTTAAAAGCAGAAAATTATGCATTTTAAAAGCAAGCAATTTCTGATTTTGTTGCTTACAACTCAAAAGTTATAAATATTTCAATATAATATTTTATATGAAAAATTTCATAAAATAAAGAAGGGATTTTACTAAGTTACTGTATATGAGGATATTATAACCCCTTTACCAAAACAAAGACAACAAAAGAACAAAAAAAAAAGAAAGAAAAATATGGCTCCATCTTGTTGACTGACATAGTCATACATATACATACAAGCACACACACATACACACACTATTCTATGTAAACAGTAACAGAATAAATATTACTAAGTTTAAAAAGTTAATAGCATGACCCAATTAGGTTTCTACAAAATGCATAAAAGGTAAAGTGATATTACCAGATTACCAGATTAAAGAAAGGACATCTCAACAGACATAAAGATAGCATGTCATAAAATGTAATTCCTACTCTTGGTTAAAATGCTGATTACTAGAGTGGATGGACCATTTTTACTTTTAAAGTTTGGGCTCATTTTAATGAAATGAATGACAATGGTGATAACTATTATCATGTATGGGTGCATGCGTGTGTGCTATGTGTGTGTGCACATGTGTGTGTGCATGTATGTGTGCGCACATGTATGCGTATATGCATGCTTTCTGTGCCTGCATGCCTGTGTGCTGCTGCATTCCAAGTGCTGAGATTATAGGTATGCAACACCACGAGACTCTTCAGTGTTTTTCAGAGAATTAAAAATACAAAGGTTTTTACTAACGTCACATTTTATGGTTTCTTCATATTAAAGGTATTTGAAGTTACTTATTTTTAAGCATAGAAATTCTACTTGAAGTCCACTTAGGTATGTTTCTGCTGGCTCCTGTTCAGGGTGACTTGTTTCCCTGTAGAACATATTTTACATTTAGTACTCACTGGCCTTGAAAAGTCACATGTGGAGATTTCCGGGGGCCCAGGGTGAAGGAATCCCCCTAGGGTGATTTGCTTTCCCCTGGAGAACGGGAACACTGTCAGAGAATACCATGTTGGAGCAGATGCACACATCAAGCCCTGGTCCCCCTTAGGTTTGCTTAGATCCAGAGTGCCAGTCTCACAAGGTCACCCCATGGCCTCCTCTCAAAGATGGGCCATCTTGTTTTAGGCTTTTCCTACTTTTCACAGCAATAGGGAAATGTCCGGGTAACCCTTTGGGTTTTGGTTTGATGAGGGAAATCTGTCCTATAAAACAGTTTATCCAAGCAAGTCCTGGATCTGAATTACTGGCCAAACCAAAGGACAAAGGTATAATACAGGCCAGTGCCCCCCAGTGCAGAAGTGGACTAGAGCTAACACAGAAGTGCTCACCTCTTTGGTCTCCATCTGCTCTGAAAATTTGGCCTAGTAGTGCCCACCGTCTTTTCACCTCCTGGGGGCTTCAAGTGGCTTTGATTGAGGGCTTTAGCCTGAAGTTTTTGTCTTTTCAGTGAGAGAATTTATCTGAGTATCCCAAACCAGAAAGCCATAGAAATTGTTGCTTTTTCCCTCCAAACACTATTTTCAAAAATTCTAATTATCAAATACTGATTTATTTGAGTGGACTAATCTTTTCCAATTTTTAATAAGTCTAATAATCACTTATTTCTAAGACATACAAAAAGTCTATAAAATTAATGATGAATTTCTGAAGTTCAGTAATGTGAACTTCAGGATTCCTTGTGTTATAATTTTTATTGCTGTTTGAAGGGCATGAAAACACACAAATAGTTTTAGCCACTTAGTGTGTTTATGTTGCTTATTATTTAGAAGATATAAGCTAAACATTTATTTTCATAAAATAAAAGCAAAATACCAGGAAATTGGAATAATTTAGTGAGTGTGTCACTGGACTGTAACTTCGTTGCTGCTTCTTATAAACCACATGTGCAGGCAGGGTCTGTTTGTTTCATCAAGTTTATATAACTTAGGACCACCTTACATAACTCTCATACCTAATAGAACTGCAGTTATATCCAGGACAAAGCAGTTTGATTCTCTGTGTCCAGGTAGACTGATGGATCTCACAGAGCAGCAGTTCCTGATGATTCGGGAGATTCCCAGGACCCAGCACACGATCATTGTCACGATTTACTGCAGTCAAGGGATAAGGGCCACAGTCAGCAGAGGGAAAGGTTCATGGGGGGAAGGACACTTAAGTCCCTAGCACCAGATTATGACAACATCCCGAGATGCTGCTAAGAGCTCACTGGAGACTCAGTGCCCAGGGTTTGTATTATACCCACCCTGAAGGAATGGTATGTCTAGCATGCACCAACTTTCTAGCCTTTCAGAGTAAAGCAAGTTTTCAACACGGACCCAGTTTGCACAGATAGTAAAAGGCATAGTGAGTGAGCAGTGGGAAACCCCTCTAAAACTCAAATTTCCGGATGCCGTTTATCTTAGTTAGGGTTTTACTGCTGTGAATAGTAGACACTATGACCAAGGCAACTCTTATAAGAACAACATTTAATTGAGGCTGCTTACAGGTTCAGAGGTTCAGTCCCTTATCATCAGGCAGGAGCGTGGCAGCATCCAGGCAGGCATGGTGCAGGAGGAGCTGAGAGTTCTGCATCTTCATCTGAAGGCTGCTACTGGAGGACTGACTTCCAGGCAGCTAGGACAAGAGTATTAAAGCCCACACCCACAAGGCCACACCTCCTCTGACAAGGCCACACCCCCTCCAACAAGGCCACACCTACACCAGCAAGGCCACACCTCCCAACAATGCCACTCCCTGGGCCAAGCATATATAAAACATCACACCATTCAAAGCCAGTCTGTGAGCAGGGTAGTAGTCATGTGTAACAGACAGCTCTTGTACACGAGTGAGGATTAAAATGTTTTTTAGTTCAAAATAGATTTTTTCATACAGTATATTCTGAATGATTCCCCTCCCCCAACTCCTCCTAGATCTTCCCCACTTCCCACCCACCCAAATCCCTACCCTTTCTTTTTCTCTCTTACAGAAAACAAAAGGGCATCTAAAGTAATAATAATAGTAATAATAATGTGAAATCAAAACAAACTAGGACGAGGGTGAAAGTTCTCAAAACATGAACACATGCCAAGCATGTTCAGGTCCTTTACTTGTTTCGTCTTCAAGACAGCCAGGTCATAAATGAGCTGAGGCCCAGGAAGACTAAAAAACATGGCCAAGGTATGACAACTAGCAAAAAATAAAGTAGGATTAAAACTCAGTCTGGCTTCAGAACCCATTATTTTATCAAATGCTTTATTGGTTTTGTAAAGAATTATTTTCATGTTGTCTCACCTCGCAGATAATATGCTTTATACATTTGTACAAAAACTGATTAGAGGAAATTGACTTTCTTTAGCCTCTTTTAATCTTCAGTGTTGTTTCATGGCTATTAATTTTCAGATTCGGAAAATCACTCTCATTATCCTATGCAAACCCTGCCTGATCTCAGAGGCTTTTCTCAGCCTTTGTGTTTCTAGGTTAGGGACTCTGCATTTGTTTTCCTACAGAATAGTTGTCTGATCTGCCTTTCCTTTTGGTCTTTCTCTGAAGTGTGGCACCAGGGTTTATCACAAGAAGACGCGGTCTACTCCTTTAATATATTTAGGATTCTGAGCCAAAACTGGCATAAACTGGGCTGAGGATGTAGCTCAGTGGGCAGAGTGCTCACTCTGCATGCACAAAGCCCAGAGTTCGATTCCCAGTACCACCACATAGAGCTGAGAGTGGTGACTCAGGAGATGGATACAGGAAGATGGGGTTTCAAGGCCATCCTTGGCCACACGGTGAATCTGAGGGTGTGCCGATAGACACAAGGCCAGGTCTTAGAAAAAAAAAATGACCATAAGCTGAGTAGCGCATCAACAACAGAAGTTTGTTTCGTTTGTTTGCTTTGTTCTCACCCTCTGAAGGTTACAGGTAAGAGCAAGAGTCTTCAGTTTCCAAACCTCCAATGACAGCTGTGTGGTCAGCTGGATGATAGAGAGAACTCTAGTCTCCGCAGCCCCTTCTGGGCACTCAGAATCCATTGACTCGATGGTGTTTCAAAGGCCTCCCTTCAGTACCGTCACTCTCGTGGTTTAGTTTTCAATGGAGGACTTTCAGAGAGACATAAACATTTAGTCAACAGCTGGAGCATTTTCTATTTCATTTCCTTCCCTGAAATTCTAATCATTGCTTGGGTTGAGTCAACAAGCCCTCTATTAGACAGTGACTTTAGGGAGTATAATGTTTGCACGCTCCTATAGCATCTGGGATGGAACTTCTAAGGAGGAGCTCGCCTCTCCATGAGCGTGTGTTTGGGTCTTCTTACCCCACTGAACTGAAAGGATCCGCTACGTAATATATCCATTCCCAAGAAAATACATTATGGCTTCAAGAAAAGTGAGAGCGTTAACACATGTGCTGAAATATGATACAGATGTTTAATGTCTTGCTGTAATAATATTTTTGCCGTTCACAGTCACCTGCTTTTTTGATCCCTGCCTGTTTGCTCTCTTTATTCCCCAACACCTGTTTGCAGGGATATATTTACAGTCTGTTGTCTTTTCTAAATGGTTGGTGCATATGTTAGAAGAGACTTACATTTTTCTGATGACTTTCAGTAAATTCCTTAAGGATTCCTTGCTATTTTATTGTTTCCCTTTCTACGCTATGTCACTTCAGTGTAAAACCTGGATACTGATTATACTTAGCTACCCCACACTATGTGACCTTAAGAAGAAGAAAAAAGTTGTTTCTGATTTTAACTTTAAAAAAAAAGAAAAACGAAAATTCTCGAGAGCTGAAGAGATGGCTCAGCGATTAAAAGCACTGACTGCTTTTCCAGAGGCTCTGAGTTCAAATCCCAGCAACCACATGGTGGCTCACAACCATCTGTAATGAGATCGGATGCCCTCTTCTGGTGTGTCTGAAGACAGCTACAGTGTACTTACATATCATAAATAAATAAATCTTTTTTTTAAAAAAATCTTCAGATGTCAAACTTGTGCAATGTGGTGAATATCCTTTGTGAAGGCCTAGCGAACTTGTCCCTGAGCTCATGTCCATCCTGTCCCCGTCTGGTGTATACATTGTCCTCTCGTGGTGTACATATCACTTGTGACTAGGTGAGATGCTTGCTGCCTTTGGTTTCCCTCAGATTTCTACTCTTGCAGTTCTAATTCCATCGCATATCACCTTCCCTACCTAGTGGCTTTATCCTGCCCCTCTCTGCTGCCCAGTTTCCTGTCCTTGGTCACACTTCTCAAATCCTGGAGAGGCTCTTTTTCTTTGTTGTCTGCTTCTCAATCTTAATTATAAAGATACATGAAAGGGGCAAACTTGCCTGCCTTCTAGCACATCCATTTCTTCGCTGGCACTGGAGCCTACTTCTTCAGTAGTGGCTGCTTAATATGAAGATTGAATTTGGTGTTGATATAACCACCAAAGAGATTGTTCTTGCCAATGTCATAGAAAATGATTTCTGGAGACAATGGCCATTGGGAGATCGGAGCCAGCAGAAAGATAAACAGTCTTAAACGTGATCTCAAAGAAGTAACTCCAGAACGACATCAGATGGTAAAGAGAAACTTTGAGCGGGTTGCAGACCCAGTGGAGCTGCTTCTCAAGTCAGTCAGTGCAGGGTGGTGGTAGTGCTGATGGGTTCAACCTCTGACCTTGGTCACTGTGAGAAAAATTAAGAAGGCTTGTGGAAATGTCGGGATTCCGTGTGGACTTAGAGTAACATCCGTGCATAAAGGATGTTACTTTGAGGATTAAAGCAGACTGTGAAGGGGATGGTATACCTACTGTATTTGTCACAGTGGCAGGCTGAAGCGATGGACTAGGCCCAGTGACGTCTGGTAACATTGCTTACCCTGTTATCGGCTGTCCCCCGATCACACCAGACTGGGGTGCTCAGGCCGTGTGCTCATCTCTTCAACTGCCCAATGGTCTTGGCTGTTCAACTATACTTTCTCTAGAAGGTTCAGCCCAGTTTGCTACTCAGATATTTGAGTTAACAACCATTTGGTGTGGGCCAAACTTCGAGCGAGCATATTGAACACATGGATATCCTTAAAACAGGCTGATAAGGATATCAGAGAATGCAGTTTGTAAAAAAGCAATTTGATTTTTAGGACAAATGTTACATATTCCTAGTTTGGATTTAAAGAAAAAAGTCAAGCAAACTGATTTCACATAAGAGAAAACAATTCAGTTTACTAATTGAAAAAATGGCCCTTGATGTTTATGAGTTGGCACATCGTCGGTGGATATTATTCATATCTTCTAGCTCTACATAGTGCTATGTCCCTGTAACCTAAGCACTGCAGCAGGATCACTAAGTTCAAGGCCACCCTGAACCGTGTATTGAGACTCTGTACTTGCCAGGGAGGGAATCTTTACAGTTAGTAAAATTGGCATGACACTGCTAAATTACATCTCATCCTCTGTGCAGTCATTGTTGGGTAAATATGTAATTATGGAACTGGAGCAATGTGTCTGTGATTCAAGAACCAGCATGGCTCTCTTGCAGACGACCTGAGTTTGGTCCCCAGCATCTGTGTAGACTGTCTCACAATGAATAAGCTTAACTCAGGGAATCTGACCCCGTGGCTTCCCTACAACCTGCTCTTCAAATACTATCCCAGTCCCCACACCCAACACACAATTTAAAAAAATAAGCTAAGGGTTTGCAGCCCCTTAGGACAAACAACAATATGAACTACCTAGTATGCTCAGAGCTCCCAGGGACTAAACCACCAACCAAAGAGTACACATGATGGGACTCACGACTCCAGCAGCATATGTAGCAGAGGATGGCCTAGTTGGTCATCAATGGGAGGAGAGGCCCTTGGTCCTGTGAAGGCTCTATGCCCCAGTGTAGGGGAATGCCAGGGCCAGGAAGTGGGAGAGGGTGGGTTGGTGAGCAAGGGGAGGGGGAAGGGAACAGGGTTTTTTGGTTTTTTCTTTCAGAGGGGAAACCGGGAAAGGAGATATCATTTGAAATGTAAATAAAGAAAATATCTAAGAGAGAGAGAGAACACCAGCTAATACAGTGTGGATTCAAATGTGACAGATATGGTAGTGTTTTGTGTATAACCAAATCTTGGTTTTTCTCACTCCGCATGACATTTTGAGATTCTTCTATATGTATACATCTAGCTTATACTTGTTCCTTTTTACTGCTATATGCAGCTTCACTGGATGGTAATTCCACATTTATTTAGTCTCCTGGAGAGGTGGATCCAGCCCTTCAACATTGCGTTCCTACTGTGGTAAGCTTTCTAGTATAAGACTTTAGCTTGGCCTTTAAGGTCTTTTCCACCTTGTGACACTCACAGACAGTGAGAGTATTTATAAAAGCACCTTTGTGTGGTAGATTGCTTTTGACTGAAGGAACCCTGCCTGCCCCAGATACTCGTGTGGAGAGTCTAGTTCCACTATAACCAGCCTTGGCTCGAGTTCTGCAGCTATGCCGGGGATGGCAGCCTTTGTAGTCCCTGGGAAGGGTTCTTATACACTGTGTACGTCCACAGGTGTTTTCAGATGGATAACTAAGACTTTTCAAAGTAGGTTGAAATATGCTTTCAGTGTAGTATAAATACTGACCTTTAAAATGAAATATCAAGTTTCATGTTTGTGCAGTAGAATCCAAACACTGTAATGATTTGACACTCAACATTTTTCTTGGAAAATGTGGGAAAGTTGTAAGAACAATTCCTCAACAACATGAAGTTTTACATCCTTAGTTGAACTCACATTTATATTATCTTTGCATATTGAATTTCATTCTGCTGTAATTTTAAAAACAACTTTCAGCTTTTAGTGCCATTATTTTGGAATTGAGTTTATGAGGTATAATTTGCATGTGGTGGGAGCCTCTGTTAGTAGGTGTTAAACACTGTGTGGGTTTGATAGATGTATCCAGTTGTGTAACCAGGGTCACAATGTTGAGTATTCTGTCTCTTCCAGTTCCCTGACTGGACTCCCAGCCTCTGCCCTCGCTGTTCAGAGTTCTGTCCCTGTGCTGTAGCTTTTCCCAGAATGTCCTAAATCACGTCACACCATTGTCATACTATATAACACATAATGTAGGTGGTTTGGAATAGATGTATATTGCCCAGTTACTGAATTCCTGAATTGAACTGAGCAGTAAACATACCCCAGATACTTTGTGTATACTTGTGTTGTGTTTTAGACACCTCAGACCTACTTTCCTAGAGAACTGTTTCTGTGGTGGGTGTCCCACTACATGCTCATTAACAAGCACCAGTGCTGATCCAAGTTGTATTGGTAGTGTTGGGTTTTTTAGTTCTTTCTAACAGGCAGGTAGTGATAGCTCCTGGTACTTTTAAATATGTGCCCGGTAAACAACTAAAGACATCAACAGTTGGTTTTTATCTTTGCCCACATCTGTGTTTAAGTCTTCCTTAGTACTTAAGTTGGTTGGGTTTTTTTTCAGTCTGGAATTATGAAAGATTTTTATTTAAACCATATACAACTTTTAATCTATGATAGTTTTTGCATTTTCTTAGCATGTTCTTTTAAAGACAAAGGGACTTTTACAGTTAAACCCAAATTACTTTTTTTTTTTTTATGACCAAAAAAACCAAGTCTTTATTGGCCTCGGCTACTTGAGGGGGATGAATCGGGAGGAGTGGGTAGCACCAATACCGGGCCGGCAATGCTTTACGGGCTTGTAGGTGATGGAGAACTCCCCCAGGTAGTGGCCGATCATCTCTGGTTTGATCTCCACCTGGTTGAAGGTCTTGCCGTTGTACACACCCACCATGCTGCCGACCATCTCAGGGAGAATGATCATGTCCCTCAGGTGCATCTTCACCACCTCGGGCTTCTCCATGGGTGGTGCCTCCTTCTTGGTCTTTCTCAGGCGCTTGAGCAGCGAGTGCTGCTTCCGCAGCATGCCGCGGCGGTTCAGGCGCCACCTCTGACGGCGCTGTACAACTGCATCAGCTGCTCATAGGACGTGTCGAGCAGCTGGTCGAGGTCGACACCATGGTAGGTGAACTTGCGGAAGGTCCGCTTCTTCTTCTGCTCCACTTCAGCCATCTTGGTGGTTGCTCAGAAAAGCCCAAATTACTATTAAATGATTAATACTTACTGTATTAATATAGTCATATGTTAGAACTCTTTGCCTAACATAAATGTGATGCCTTTAATCTAACATATCAGCTTGGCTAGGCCATGTGACCTCAAAATTTGGTTAAAAACTGGTGTGGACCTTGCTGTGAAGATATTTGAAAGGCATTATTCACAGTTAAATCAGTAGATTGTGGTGGCATAAAGTGTCCTTCACAGTGTGTGGGGGGGGGGGGGTTGGCCTCTACACGGTCTCCAGATTGCAGCCTGTGTCACCAGCTTTTTCCTGGACTCTCTTCTGACTCATTGATGTGCTAACACCATATTCTTATTACAGAAACCAGTCCTGATGTCTGGTGCCTCAGCAGCATTTTTAACCCATTGTACTGCTTTATGAACCTTCAGTTTCCACCAAAAAAAAAAAAATGGAACTCAAAACAAATTTTTCTTCAGTTTTGTTGTTGATTTTATGTTTAATCAGTCATCTACACCAACTTGAAACTGGAGTATTCCAGTTGACGAGGTCTGCACTTCCTTTTCTAGGTTTTTCTCTAATCATTCTTACTGTTTGTTGTTTTAATGTAAGTTTTCCTGCACGTTATATCATACAACTATACAAAAGTACAAATATTTTAAGTGTCCTGCTATTCTATAAATTCTCATTGGTCTTTATAGGCTGGTTTTATATTGCAACACTGCTGAAAGTCTTGGCGTGTTGTGAGTGCTCTAACAAGAACCTCAGACTGGGTGACTTCAGCAGGGAGTGCACCTTTGCCCAGTTCTGTGGCTGCAAAGTTTGCCATCTGGTGCCCTCACAGTCTGGGTCTCTTCTTGGGTCCAAGATGGCTGCCTTCCTGCTAAGGGCTTATGTAGCCCTTCCTTGGTATATGTTCATAGGGGAAAGGATCTCTTTTTCCTGTTCTTATAAGGATGTTCATCCCCCATAAGGCCCTAATTACCTAATTACTTCCCAAAGGCCTTCCTCCAAAGGCTGCCACACTGGGTGTTAGAGCTTCAACCTAAAAATGGAGACATCTAGTTTATAATACTAACGTAGCTTATCAATTCTCATTCTATCTCAGGAATTGTGATAGTTCGTGCTTCTTAAGCATACAGCAGTGTCATCTTCGAACAGTAACTTTTGTCTATACCAGTTCTTCGCATCAGTGACTCACTCTTCTTGTTGCACTGGCTAAAACCTCCTGTGCTGGGATTAGTAAATGTACTACCCGGCATCTTGTGTCGTTACTGTCTTAACAGGGAGGAGAAGGCTTTAGTATTTCATATTGAATGTGATGTTTGTAGTAGTGTTCTGTGCTTCATTTCATTTTTTGAAGGAAGGGAGGGGAGAGCCGATAGTATTCATCAGATTAAGGGGGCCCCTATGAATACATATGATGTGATGGGTTGATCTTCTGCTCATGTTGACACAATCATGTGGTTTCCCCCTTTGATTGCTTAGTGGATGCACTAGATGTTCATGGGGAGAATAGAGAAGCTATTGCATCATTAGCTAATTTGAGTCTCAGAGAAGTTGTAATTGTTTAATGGTTTTGTTGTTAAGGGGATTGCATATAGTAGAATATACAGTATAGCCTTGTTAAATGCATCTGTTACTATGTAACAGGTACTCAGTGGGAATGAATCAAGGAACAGAGGAGTAGTTTAAAACTGACAAGTAGCTTGGAGAATAGACAAGTTTCTCTTTCCCTCCCTCCCTTCCTCCTTCCCTCCCTCCCTCTGTATGTTTGTGTGAGTGTAGTGTAGTGAACTGTGTGTGACTGTAGTATAGTGTTGTGTCCAGTCATGTAGTATAGTGCGTGTACATGCAGGTCAAGGCCTGAGGTCAAGCCTTACATGTGTTCCTCAGTTACTCACCACCTTGCTTTTGAGACAGGGTCTCTTCCCTGAACCCAGAGCTCTGTTTCTTAGACTGGCTGGCCAGCGAACCCCAGATCCACCTGTTTAGCCTTCCCCATCCTGACTTCTTCTTTTTACATGGTTGCTAGGGATCCAGGTGCACATGCTTCCTCAGCAGACATTGCCAGTTCAACCTTGTCTCCACTTTCTCCAATCATTTTTGACAAAAATTAATGAAAGTGTTTTTCTTGAGGCTGAACGGGTTTTGAGGACACTGTAAAACATTCATGTAATATGAGTTCCTTTCATCCAAAGGCGCCTGTGCTGTGCTATTATTTCATCAAGCTTAAGGCTGAACATTTTCCTCGGCCTCCCTTGTCTCATGGGTTACAACTGAGCTGTGGATGGAGAGAGAAGGGAATAATAAGAATGTTTCCCAATCGTTTTCTCATTCCTAACAATAGTGAAAAGGCACGGATGGCACACCCATTCCACACTGGCATTTCCCACCAGCCCACTGGCAAACTGTAAGGTGATGTGGGTGGATTCATGGCTAGCTGGGCAGGCGGGTGGTAGTAGAAGGGTCAGTCATGAAACTTCAGCATACGTCCCCCAGGTAAACCACCACAGATGGTTTCTTACTTTGGTCTTTTTGACTTGCTTTCATGGGCCTTTCTCTCACAGCCATGCACTCTGTCACAGTAGGTAAGAGTCAAGATGACCACACTAAAAAACAAAACAAAACCAAACCACCATCTTAGAGGGCTTTTGTTTTTGTTTGGTTTGGGGGTTCAGATTTTTGTTTTGCTTTGTTTATCTCATAATGCTTTTTCTGAGCAGTTTCCTGCTCGCTTGGCTTTGGATCTTACAGGTCTTTTGTTATACATTATGGTTTCCCGTTATGTGTTTTTATGGGATTTCTGGGGGTGTAAATGTGGGGGGGGTATGTGTAAATGTATGTATGTGTGTGGGGGTGTGGGTGTGGGGGTGCACTCTCGCCTATGTATATTTCTTGTGCCTTTTCTTTAGCACTTTTTTATCCTGTTTATTTTATCCTATTCTGATTTGTTTGTTTTATTTTATTCTTTTTTATAGATGCCTATTTGTTATCTAATGAGGGAGAGCAAGAAAGAGTGTGAATTGGCATGGGTGAGAAGGTGGAAGGATCTGGATGGAATTGTGAGGAGAGAAAACTGTAGTCAAAATATAAAAAAAAAAAAATGTTTTCAATCAAAAAGAGTCCCCATCTGGGGTGGAAAGATGCATCAGCAGCTAAGAGCACTGGCTGCTCTTCCACAGGCCCTGGGTTTTGATTCCCAGTACCTACTTGGTGACTCATAACTATTTGTAACTCCAGTTCCAGGGGAACTGATGCCCTCTTCTGGCCTCCAGGGGCACTTCCTAGAGTATATAGTATAGAGAGACACGAAGGCATAACATCTGTACACATAAAATAAAAATGAAGGTTTAAAAAAAAAAACACTACCTTCCTAAGCATACTAGAATTCAGAACTTCTCCCCACAGACATTTCCCCATTAACAAAACAGACAGACAACAAAACAAAGCCAGTAAGGCCGGGGTAGCTTGACCTTTCGGAGTGCAGTTTATAGTACAATGCTTCCTGAAGGCCATGTTTTTATTGTTCCTCTGGCACCCTGAAAGTTTTTAAACACCCAGGAAACACATACTGGCAAAACAAATATGGAGGGAGAATGTGCTTTTCTGAAAGTGGAACAACAGTGCTTGCAGAAGAGTGTGCAGTCAGGAAAGCAGTGCGAGTCTCAGAAGTGTGTGACCTTAAACAGGTGTTTTTAAAAGATCATAAAAAGTCTAGTGACTGGCTGGGCAGTGGTGGCACGTGCCTTTAATCCCAGCACTTGGGAGGCAGAGACAGGCAGATTTCTGAGTTTGAGGCCAGCCTGGTCTACAGAGTGAGTTCCAGGACAGCCAGGGCTACACAGAGAAACCAAAAAAATAAAATAAAATAAAATAAAATAAAATAAAATAAAATAAAATAAAAATAAATTGTCTAGTGACTGGTCCCATTAGTCCTCCCAGGCCTGGGTGAAGCCATAATGTAGATGCCTGGGTTTAACGCTGCCATGTATGTGTATGTCTTAAACTTTGTATGTTGACTGTTGATAAAAAGTTACACAAGTAAAATTCCAGACAAGGTTTGTTTCAGTGATATATTAGTTCTAAGGTATACAGTAGATCATAAACATAAATAGATATGACATAATTGAAAAATAATAATAAAAATAAATAAAAGCAATTGAATTAAAATTATTTTGGGTGCTGGCCACTGAATTCTGGATAGATAAGATTTAATGTTAAAGTAGGTAAAGAGAATAATGATTCATCCCTTTACTTGTTACTTCAACAAGTATATACTCAGGCACCTATTAACTTGCTTACATTAGAAAGACTCGTGAAGACGTCATATGAACTAGACAGACCCAAAATGTAACATGAAATGACAAAAGAAAAACAACAACAAAAACCCAATAATCAAGAAAACTAAGCGAATAAGAAGAACAATGTCACTAACTACTCTACGCACTACAGAGGGAATTATAGGGTAATAAGACAGCAGCAGTGGTCCTTGTGGAAACTACAGGAGAGACTGGCATGCAGGCTTGTGCGTTCTGTGGAGAGTCCAGTCAGTGATCTTTGTGGGCCATGGGCCATGGGCCTGACCCTTGATAAATGCTAATGGCTTATATACTTGGAAGAAGGTACTACAGTGGCCAAGGAGTAAAAGAGGTCCTGGAATAGTTCCTCCCTTACTCTGTGAGTAAAGTCTCTTTTGCCACTCTGCAAAGGGAGAACGTGAAGTGTAGACGTTCCAGCCATGTGTAGTTGCTGTGGGGTTGGACAAATGAGGGTCAAGCCCAAGTGGTCTAGCTCAAGAATTTTTGTCACTCCCATGGTCCACTGCCTTACAAGCCACACTAGCTCTTAATGAGCTAGCTATGGGAAGAGACAGACCCACACTGAAGCCTGAGCTCTCAAAAGCTGTTCTTTCTCTAAGCCCAAGAGTTTGAGCCAGGTAGCTAGCCTGTTTGTGTCAGTTCGTTTTCTACTTAAGTGATTTATTTTTTTCCATGTTGGTATTTGGTTTTCATTATTTTCCAACTAATTAAAAACCACATTCAATTGGAATCAATTAGGATCCGAAAGATGATTTAAAATACTCTGGTGTGCATCCGATCATTTGTCTCCTTTTGTCTGGCTATGCAGTTCTGCACTCAAATGATTCTGCCTTAGGCCACTCTGGCTGCTATATTGAAACACTCTAGACTATATAGTGCAATACAAACTGAGTTCTCACGGTTCTAGTAGCTAAGTCAGGGATGGAAGCGTTGGAGATTCAGTCTCGGGGCCGGGGATGTCCCTACAGCCGGGGATGTGCCTACAGATTTAGCTCCTGCTATTTGCTCACATGGCAAAGCCTCATGTATGAGGCCACAGATCCTGTCACAGGGACTGTCTGCATGAATCCTGTCTCCTAATTCTGTCACCATCACATAGGTGTTTAGGTTTCAAATATGAATGAAGGATGCAGGAATATTTGAAACAGCAGAGTCCTGTAATTAGAAAGGCTTACATGCAACATTAAAAATAAATGAAAACATTAAATAAATTTATATTGAGTTAAACTTTGTCTAAATCAGAGAAGAGGAAATACTGCTATTAATAGCGGCAGCTATGAACATATCTGACAGTACTCATAGAACAGTGTGGCTGTAGAGTTTAGACAGAATGAATTTTGCCTGGAGTTTTCTGTAAGTCTGTAACATCTTGTGCTGTAATAGGAAAGGAAGCGCCACTTTCTCTCTGTATAACTAGAAAAAAGCAGGACCTTAGAAGGTTATTGCAGTGATAGGAACTGTCAGATCCTGAAACTTAACTCTGTCTACTCCCTTTGTAGACATCTTTGTCTCCACTGGTAAAAATGGAAACAAAAGTCTGTGTGTACCCTGTTGTATAAGTTGACTTACAATTTAATTTGCTTCGACAATAGCCAAGTGTGACCTCGGTGTTCTTTAAAAGTATTTATTTGGACACATATAAAAGAAAACAGCAACCTATGTTTGTGAACCATTGAGCTGTTTGGGTTCCACCTTGTGGCTTAAGGATATTTTGGGGGTAACTTATCATAGCTTAACAAATTAAATACATTGTGACATAGTGAAAAATACAATGCAACTCACTGAAGCCTTTAAATTGAATAAAGAATATTAGTCTATAGGATTCTACCATAGTTGGTGCCGTTACATACATGAGGTATTAGAGAAAGTTGTCCCTGAGCTATGGTTCTGGAAGGAGCTAACACCTGGATCAGCAAGGAAATTAAGAGGAAGTAGCCCAAGGTTGTGGTGAGGGGTTTCTTTCTAATGTGTTTAGATAAAATTGAATGAAGACACAGAAAAGAGGCCAAAGAGAAAGTAATCATGTGATAATGACTCTGGCCACCAGAGCTTAACAAAAACAGTAAAGAACAGAAAATCTGGGTTAAATACAATAGCTGCTTATCAAAGGGCCAAATGATGGGAATGTATGTTTTAGCCAAAACAGGATCAAAAGAAACCAGAAATGACAGTCTGTACTTCATATTCTTTTCATAAATGCAGTAGAAATATGTTTATATATTTGTGTGATTTAATGTTTTAAATACACATGTATGTCAATACAATATATGAAAAATAAGTGGAAATTCCTAAAGGTGGTTTAGTTCAAATCTGGGCAAAGTAGTAGACAGAAATAATGCCCAGTAGACAGTGTTCAAAGATGAAGAATGTACATCTCAATGTTATGCACATTGCTTAGCAACAACATAAAAAAAAGAAAAACCTTTAAAAAAAGAAAAGGGAATTACAGAAGACAAAGGAGGAAGAGACTCATGCCTGTGATGTAATGTGATACAAGGTAAAAATGAGAAAAGCCATGACGGAAAATGAACTTGAACCTTGGATAAACGATGCCATTCATTATTGCCACCTAGGCAAGTTCCTTTAAAAGTTAAAAACTAAACTATAATCATTAAAATAACTGCCTACTGTAAAGATATTGATTTCTATGTAAAATACACTTCATATTCTTTTCATAAATACAGTAGAAATATGTTTTTATATTTGTGTGATTTAATGTTTTACATACACATGTATGTCAATAGAATATATGAAAAATAAGTGGAAATTCCTAAAGGTGGTTTAGGATGGCATTTGGCAATGATTTTCATCCTATATTTTGGACAGGAATTGTTGCTTTGCATAGATCTAATACTTTAAATATTTGGACAGTGGTTAGGTTAGTATCCAACCTGCTTGTAAAGTTCAAAAGTACCTTTATATAAATAAAAGCTTCTAAAGGCCAGTAGATGCATTTAAAAATAAGTCAATTAATTCATCCCATATGCAGCAGTTAAGATAGAATGCATTTCCAATGTACAAACTTGGCTTTGACCTTGTAAAAACTGAGCGCAGTACAAACCCCACATTCCACAGCCACCACTGGCTTCCTCTAATAAAAGGATTACTGTCTTAAACATTCCTCAGAACCATCATTGTATGCTCTGTCTGCAAAGTAGAATTTTTCTTGGTAATTGTCTTGAAATAGTAGAGGCCCAACCCTCCCATGTTTTGGTAAGTGAGCCACACTCTGCCGTGCTGGAGAAGAGATAGACACAGTGACCAACGCAGACACAGTTCAGCCAAAGTGGTCATAGCCAGACTCTCCATGCTAAAGTTTGGAGCTTAAATGTTATTACTGGGCTAGGGAGATGCTTTAGTGGTAAAGCATTGGCTGTGTGAGTGTAAGGAACCAAGTTCAAATCCCCAGGGTTCACATAAAACCAGAAATAATAGCACAGGTTGTCTGTGCCTACAGGGAGCTGAGAGCTGAGGACAGGAACACCCCTGTAATCTAAGCTGTCTTCAGTCCCTGGTGAAGGGGTACATTCTATCTTCCATCCTGCATGCTCTGCATACCTCAGACCTGCTCACCCTTTCTTCCCCAGCATTCATGATGCCACTGTCTACCACTTATCAGTCATGGGAACCTTTACAAGTTAACTTATTTTCTTGACTAGTGTTCGCTGAGCTGTACTTAAATCTGCCATCTATCTATCCCAGTTTCTCTCCACCCCACTATCTCTGATCCATGATATATTGTCTGCTGTCACAAAAGATCATGGGCTGGATGTTTTGAACATCAGAATGTCTTTTCTCAGAGTCCTGGAGGCTAGGTCTGAGATGAAGTGTCAGTAGGGTTGCTCTACTGAAGCTACTCCCCCTGCCTTGTCGATGATGACTGTATTCTCTGTGTCTTCATGTGTTCTTCCCTCTGGATGTGTTTGTGTCCTGTTCTCTCCTTATAACACTAGTTCAGTCCCTGTGACCCATGAAGCACACAGCCCTGTACACACGCATGCACATACACGCACACTGGCACTCACTCACACTGGCGCTCACGCACGCACGCACGCACGCACGCATGTACGCAATAAATGTTTTTTTTTTTAAAAAGAGGGTTTGTTTTGGTTTGGTTTGATTTGGTTTGGTTTGGTTTTTGGTTTTTCAAAACAGGGTTTCTCTGTATAGCCCTGGCTGTCCTGGAACTCACTCTGTAGACCAGGCTGGCCTTGAACTCAGAAATCTACCTGTCTCTGCTTCCCAAGTGCTGGGATTAAAGGCGTGCGTCTTCAGCAGAGCCCATCTCATCCTGTCTGAGTGCTTCTCACCTTCCCCCACCAAGCACTGTGTGCACAGCCCTCCATAGCTTGCTACACACCATGCATCCAGAGCTCACAGTCTCTGTGCTCTCACACTAGACACAGACTAGCAGTGCAACTCTCCCCAGCTTCTCTGAAGGAAAAAAAATTAGTGCAGATTGTCAGAAATGTGTACAGATTGTGAGCACTGGCACATTAGTAGTGACACGGGAAATCCAAGGGAGCCAAGGAAAAAGGTATAAATTGCAGAATAATATCCAGGGGAGGTCGGCGTGTTAGTAATGCAGGGGATATGATGGACTTAAAGGAGGGGTCTGAATTACAGGGTAATGGCAAGGGGAGGTCAGTACATTAGTAACATGGGGAAACTGACCATTCGGGAGGAAAAGGTGCAAACTGTAAGGTAAAGCCAGGGCTTCACTCTCCAGAGCTCCCACACCTCCTTCCTTCCTCCTCAGACACTGGCTACACCTTTCAGTGTTTTTTATAGTTCCATCTCAGCAGGCCTTTGTCTTTTACAACTGTTAATTAAATTTCAAACTACTGTTACAAAGGAAAATTATTGTTCTTGCTTAATGGAAATCGGAGGCAGTAAGATTCCCTCAAAACCTCTAACTGCCTGAACTTAGGAGCCTCAAGTGTGGGCTAATCAGCACCAATCTGTTGGGGGAAACCAACATGACACCCACTCCTCAGACAGGCTCTGTAAATATGACTGTTGTTTCCTTGTTCGAGAAAGAATTTTAAATAGTCTTGCTATTTTTAAAATTAATCCTTTTAAGCATAACATGCTAGGGAGCTGGGCTTCGTGAGCCTCCTTTGTTGCTTGTGAGCCAGCCAGGCAATGAGTATTTGTAGGATTTCTTCTCAAGCATAGGTGTGTATATATACAGCCTTGGGTGAGAAAGGTCGTGTCTACCTCTCCCAAAGGCATTGATGTTGCTCTCTCAAAGATTCATGTGTTGGAAACCTAGTCCCTAGAATAATGATGCTAAGAGGCAAGATGCTAGAGAGATGGGTCAGGAGTTAGGAGCACTGGCCTCCCTCCTCTAGGACCCAGGTTCAATTCCTAGTACCCATATGATAGTTCACAAGTGTCTGTAACTTTGGTTCCAAAGAATTCAACACCACCAGGCATACACAGAGACACACCGAGGGGAAACTTTCATTTAATACATAAAATTAATTTTTTTTAAAATAGGTGAGCCTATTGTGAGATAATTGCCAATCCCGCCCTTGGGCATTCCCTGTCTCCCTCACATGCCCCTCCTTTTCGCTCATGTTTCTGCCATTACTCTGACTAATGCAGTCAGCAGGGCTCTCTTGCTAGAGTTAGTAGCTTCCACAAATAAGAGCTAAGTTAACATATTTATAATAATATGAATAATAAATATTATATATGAACCATTATGTTTATTAATATTATTAGTATGTGTATATGCATGCTGGGGGTCGGGGGCACTTGGAAAGCACCCATGTGCTTTCAGGTACCGACCTTAAGGTTACCAGGTTTGCACTGCAAAGGCTTCCACTCACTGACCCATTTCACTAACTTATACCGTTTTTGTTTGTTTGTTTGTTTTAATAAGTTATGGGGCTCACAGTGACAGAAAGCTGTGATGTGCTGGTTATTTAAGTCTCTGGGTTCTCTAGAACCTTCTAACCAGAAGGCAAAAGGGTTTTGCCGCCCTTACCTGCTGAGTCATTCATCTGAACCCACCTGCATCGGTGCATAGAACTGAGGGCCAAAGAGAGCCCATAGACATGTGCTCAAACTCTAGTGCTCACTGTGCTCAGCAGCACAGCCCCTTGTTTTGGCCCTAGTGCTCCTGGGCCCTGTGCTTCCATGTGTGAGCCTGTGGTATGTGGACTCTTATAAGGAGCCTGAGTTCTCGGGTCCTGCAAATCCTTCGAAGTTTTTTCAAAAGGGATGGGATGCTGCCCCGGAAACTTGGCTCTCTTGAAGACAAATGAGGAAAAACAATGGTCCTTTAACAGAACTTGAGGAAGGTCCCTGGAATCAGCAAAACATGTTGAACAAGCAGCCCGTGGGGTCCTGTGTTTGTCCCTTGGGGGTATTTGCTGACAGTTGCTGGCTTGCGCTGTTTCCCTCTCTTCTTCCTGCCCTCCCTCCTTTTCTCCTGGCTTCTCAGCTGCCCTGAGGTGGGCAGCCTCCTCTCCCCACGCTCCATGTGCACAGCCACAGTGCACTAGGCTATCCGAGGCCTACAGCCGGCGTATCCCGAGCAACCATGGCCTGAGACTTCCTGAGGCCTCCTTTTAAGTCTGCTTTCACAGGCGTTTCACTACAGCAGTGGAAAGCTGACACACAGTTTTATCACCCATCTAGTCCACAGAGAAAGGCTTCTCAAGACTCCTGAAAACTCTGAGCTTCCTGTGGCCCTGTCCTGTGGCTCTCTCCCGTCATCACTATGGCAGTGTCTCAATTAGGGTTCTCACTGCTGTGAAGAGACACCATGACCACATAACGCAACTCTTATGAAGAAAGACATTTAATTAGGACTGGCTTACAGTTTGAGAGGCTTAGTCCATTATCATCATGGTGGGAAGCATGGCGCACCCAGGCAAAGATGGTGCTGGAGAAGGAGCTCAGAGTTTTACACCTGGATCCTCAGGCAGCAGGAAGAGGAGATTGCCACACTGGGTGTGGCTTGAGCATCTGAGACCTCAAAGCCCAGCCCCTGTGACACACCTCCCCCAACAAATCCATACCTGCTTCAACAAGGCCACCCCTTCTAACAGTGTCACTTTCTATGGGCCTGTGAAGTTCTATCATTATTATTATTATTATTATTATTATTATTATTATTATTATTATTATTACAATTATTACTACTCAGACAGCACAGGGATGATTGCTTGCTGCTTCAGAAGGCTAGCCTTTCAAGTAAAGGCACTAGGTTCTCTGTGAATTGTCCTACCATGTTGTTGTCATACAACCTACTAGATAAGATGCTCTCTGTGCTTTACCTACTCTTTGCAGCACCCTGTCATGGCTGGTACCACCATCCCCATGTATGTTGAAGAAGCAAGGACTCAGAGAACAATGGAGTGACTCTTCATGGTCTCTTAGACAGCACACACACAGATGCTAAAACTCCTGCATTCAACCAGGCCAGTTCCAGGCCATTTAACCCTAGTAGTATAATGCAAGCCTCATGAAAGTCAGGATACCACACAGTAGTGACCAGAAGTTAAAGAATAAAAAGGCAGGAGGGGGGCCACTCTGGCCGCCAGTTAGATCTTTCTGGTTACCCTTTTAAAGACTATATTCCATAGTTTTCCTCCAAGCAAAATGGAATCTCTGGTGACTAATGGGTCATATTCCTTGCCAAGCTGAATTGAACACTCCAAAGCATGGCTGTGAGGGAAAGGGAACATGGAGATTTAATGTCACTGGTTGTATTTACATCTCCTTAGCATATGGCTGAAGTGAGACCTAATGTACACATGTTTGTTTCTGTAAAGAAGCAGCCAGGCTCTCTCCAGGTTGCTCTCTCCTGGTCTGTAATTGGTCCCTGTGAGGGAAGCCAATTACTTAAGTGTAATGGGCTTCAAAGGCTGGGTAAGAAGAGTCGTTAGCCCTGGCTTGCAGGTTTGTCTTTACTTGACTACAGAAAAAAATAAATATATGACAACTTTAGTGTAAGCACTTGGAACAAGGAAGTGCTGTGAAGGAAGGAACTGGGAGGAACTGGGAGGAACCAGCCTCCCCGGATGCCCCAGGCTGACAGCGCACCCAGTGCTGGGGTGAGCTGGAGGGCTCCCAGTTCCAGGTTGTTCAGGAGCGTGGCTTCCAGGGGATCATTTGTGGCTTCAACTGTGTGGCCTGGTTTATCTTGATGTACACTTATAAATGCTATAGCACACTTACTACGGGCTGGTTCAAATTTTTCCCACGTGGTAGAAACAAAGGAAGTATAACCTCTAATAAAGAATGGGTTGCTTTCCAGATGTTGGGAGGTTGACTCTAAATCTGAAAGGGAATGGCCAATAATGTCATAAGTGGAATCTTAACTTCCTTCCCAGGGTAGCCCACAGGACAACTTTAAGCCTTTGTGCAGCTCACTTAAAACCTATGGATTCTATTGGTGTTAAAGAGAGAAGGGTGGTTTGGGGGACACACTTTTCTCTGTTTTTCTGAACCAAGATCAGCATTGGGGGGGTGGGGTGTCCTCCTTCCTCAGAGGTTCCTAGTATCCTTACAGATCGTCATTGAAGGTACCAGCCACTTCTTCCCTTTCTCCAACCTGTCAAGGCTCTTGTTCCTCAGTGGACTAGTCCCAGGGTTGGTGTTTTGATTTAACTGTTTCATACCAACACATGAATAAACAGTTCCTCAGGTTCTATCAGAAACATGTGCATTATTTAAATAAAATGCTTAATCACTTGCTTATTGAGTCAGGCAAGCACAGAGAGAATCAAAGAATAATGTGAACTGGGCAGATTCCTGTGATCCCAGTAAATCGGGAGGCAGAGACAAGAGGATCACAAGTTTGGAGCCATCTTGGGCTAGATAGTGAGATCTCATTTCAAAACAAACCAGGCCACGCAAGGGATGCACTTTAGAAGTCACAGTCACAGAGCTGTTGGCCAAAAGCACTGCCAGGGAGCTTGCTGCCTTGTGTCCCCAGCCAGCCCTGCCAGTCACCATCACCACTTCTTCCTTTGTTGTTTATGGACCTGTAGGTCCCAGAAAATGCCTCATGGCAGCAGCATTGTACTGGCAGCAGTAGGGGTTCCTGGGGTGTGTGTGTGTGTGTGTGAGGCCTCTAGGGGACTGGGTATTGCCCTGAGTTCTGTATAAGTCAACAGAGGAACAAAGGTAGGTAGATATTGTTTGTCGGATGAGAAGTCTAGGGGATTGTTCAGCAATTCAACCCCACAAAGTGGTGATGAAAGCAAGTAGATCCGATTCCAGACCTCACACCTAAGTTCACAGCCCAGGGAGAGAATAGACCTGGAGTGAGAATCATTATGGACATCTCTACCTGCCAGCCTCAGAAAGGCAACCCATATTGTGAGCAAGCAAGCTAGGGGACCTGGGGTGAGGGGGCCTTCTCTAGGGGGCCATGGTCTATCAGAGAGCTGGATAAGGCTTGGAGAAATAGTGGGAACAATGAACTGAGCCTGGGAGGGGGTGAGGCATGTGTGAGACCCTGGAGAGAAAAGCAACCTCCTGTGCCCTCAGGGAATTGCTAGTAAGACTCGGAAGGGGAGACACTGTGTACAGGAGGAGACCCTGAGAAGACAGAGACAGCTGTCCTACAGACCTCATAGACCACATCAGGGGTTTCTTCCCCAGACTGTGGGATTTGATCTTAAGAATCTTAAGCCAGAGAAACAGGTTCTGCTGTGTGGCCCTGACCATTGGACTAACTGGGGTTGAGAGCCACAGTCTCTTAGTGAGGGTGGTTGAGATCTGAGGGAGACCAGAAGGGGCCATTATCCCACTGTGCTATTGGGGTATGCCCTGTTTCGGATATATTTCTGATTATCACTTACACCATGGATGAACTTCTGTGATTGAAAACTCCATCTCCTTTGAAACTCACGTCTACTAACAGCCTGGCAGGACTGTAGCCTGGGTAACGTTTTGAAGAACCTTCCTTTTCAAATTAGCTACCCCTTCCCTCTCTCCACGCCTCTGTCCCCCATCAGACTATTGGATGGCTCACCCTTCATTCTCTAGCAACACCTGATTTCAAAAGCGGCTCTGTCCAGTGTGACCTACATGAACTTAATGCAATTTTGAGCCAGCTTGTCGCCTTCCTGAATGTAACATGTAGTCAGTTTAACTTTATGTGCCTTAAGGGAGGAAAGGTGTTTGTTGGCTCTGTCTGCTGAAGCATCCAGACTAGCTGTAATTCCACTAGGCTTCTTTCTTTCAGCCTTAACCTCACTGTGATCTTGGACTAACTCTTCCAAGGCTGTCATGGTGCCTGCAGCAGCCCTAGGCCTCCACTCAGAATCTCATCAACCTGGGTTAAGAGTGTTGCTCTGCTCATGGGCCAGGAGTTCTGGGTTCTCTCCAATGTGAGGCACCCCTAAGTTGATGGTTAGGGCCAGGGTGCCTAACAATCTGAGCAGAAGTCCCAGGCCGAGGCATGTGGCATCTTTGCTTAGTGGCAGAGTGCAGCCCTGGAGCTTTTGGGTGCCATCTGCCTCCAGAATCACAGAAATCCTGGAGGCAAGAATAGGCCAAGGCCCCCTGGGTTCTAAGGATGCCCCTAACACTGCTGGCGGCAGGAGACCTGAGGGTTTCAGCCATGTGACTCCTTCTATAATGTTAAAGAAAATGGGTACACAATACAGGTGGTGCAGGCCTGTGTTCCAGCCTACTTGGGAGGCTATGGTAGTAAGATTAGAAGTTCAAGGTCAGCCTGGACAATTTAGTGGCATACTGTCTCAGAGTAAAGAAGGGTAGGCACATAGCTCAGGGGTGGAGTAGTGGCCTGGTCTGAGTAAGGCATTACATCCAATACCTGTTGCCAGGCATGGAGGAAAATCGACGGCAGAGGAGTCGTTTCAGGGAGAATTGTGGGGCCATTCAGGACCAAAATGTCCCCACAGTCAGTTTTGTCCTTGGCATTCTTAGTTGCTTTCCCACTGACTGTCTCCTGGGTCATGGGGAGGGCTTTTGAAGCTGGGAGTTGAGGACACTTAAAATTAGCTAAGTGGGGGCAAGGCAGGGTGCAAGGACGGAAATTCTCTACACAGTATTTGAAACTAGTTACCAAAATGTTCGCCACTCTATATATTGAGTAACCTTTGAAACTAGACTTTAACAGTAGAAGGGAAACATGCAATATGGGAATTAGTTAAGGAAAAGTTTGATGGTTTTGTTTTTCATATCTTACCTAAGTCTAAAGTTGTTTAAAATTCATGAAAAATGATCCTTTTAAATTTGTGAAATGGTAATAGTGTTTACTTGTCTAACACACAGCTCTGTAGGCATCTTCAGAAATATTTTCAAAGCAGGCATAGTATTTAACATTTAGAAATTTTAACCCTAGATCCTTTTTTGCACCCAGCCATATTCACTGAGATTCACAAAAACAATAGCAGAAAAGGAAACCTGCCCATCCTTGCCACAGACCCCTGTCGTGTGCAGGGGGCTTTAGAGTGGCTGGGACAGAAGAACTCCCGTTCCTCGGGGAGTGGAAAATGGTCTGAGTGGAAGGAAAGACAGAGAAGTGGAAACCAGCCACAGGCTGCTCCCTGCCTCTTCCAGCAGGTGCAGCTACTATGAGGAGTGTGGAGTGGGGTTGACTGCCCAAGAGTTGTATTTTACGTTGGCATGTTGCATACATAGTCTTTTGCCTGAAAGAATTCAAGCATAAGCTGTAGGACGGCCTACTGAGAATGGGGGAGTTTCCAGAGTTGGCAAGGAAGAGAACGTCCCCAGCGCCAGAGGTTGTGTGTGACTTTTGTTTGGTTTTATATCTTTAAACAGGGTCTCATGTGTACCGCACTAGCCTTGAACTCACCATATGGCTGAGGACGGCCTTGAACTCCTGATTCCCCTGTGTCTACCTCCTAAGTGCTAGGATTATAGGTATGAGCCACCATGCTCTGCTTTAAATTTGCTTTTTAATTGCACCACAGTCTGTTTTCTCTGAAGTTCTTGTTAGAGAGTTACTTAACTCTAAGACTTCCCTTATTGTATAGTATGTCCTGTAGGAAGATGGCCAGTGTTGAAGAAAGTATCAGCCAGAGCAACATAAAGGCGCCAACTGTAATAGTTTTTTCTTTTCTGTTTTTCTGACTGGGTTTCTCCATGTAGCTCTGACTATCCTGGAGCGTGCCTTATAGATCAGGCTAGCCTCAAACTCAGTGATCTGCCTGCATCTGCCTCAAGTGCTGAGACTAAAGGCATGCGCCACTACAGTCCGACTACATTTCTTCGGAAGTCAGTGTTGCAACAGTTTTTCCTACAGGCACTGGACACTTGCTGTGGCCCAGTGTGCTCAGCACTGTCACTGCTGTCACTTGGCTGACATGCTCGGACACAAGCATTTTGGAAAACAGAGTCATTGTGATTGAGTCAGTAGGCTCCTTAGCTGGCTTTCTTACCCCTTAAATACAGTTAGGGGTATGTACAGTTAGAAGCCTACAGTTTCTCATTTTGTGCTACCTCTTCACGTTTCATTATTTCCCATCCTTGACTCTTCAGTTTTTCCCAGCCAAGGCTATGAACTTTTTCTGGATAGGGGTCACTTACTCTCTGGATCTCTAGACATATGGAAGAAGTTCAGTGGATGCTCTCAAGGGATGAATGGAAATATGGCACACTTCAAAAGAAAGCCACAACGCAGAGGAAATTAGATACAAGTGCGTGTGGGTGGGGTTAATTTTTGCATGGATTGCACAGCTTCTCAGACAGCAACTCCCTGCTGGCTTTACCTATCCAACCAACCTTGATGTCAGGGTACAGATTTATAATCCCCCCAAAGAGTACTCTCAAGCAGCAGCTGCTCACTGTGACACCCTAATATGTTCCCAAAAGGCAGAGGCTCAAACCCTAAGAGATTTGTGCTTTCTTTTTCTGTGTAATTAAGTTCTTCCCAGAACAACTTTCATATTGTAGATTCCACAAGTGTATTTCCACAAGTCCACACAACCACAATTTGATCATGATTACTAGCTTTTCAAAGCCTTCCTTCATTTCCCAGCCAGCAGCTTCCTGTCAGGATTAATTTCCCATTTAGAAAAATATCTCTCTGACCCACAATTTTCTGGACACAGTTCATCCTTCACATATTTGAGCCTTCCCATTGTCATCAATCCTTGGCTCCTGAGATGCCAAAAAACCTGTTTATATTCACCGATAAGATCTATCCAAACCACTGAAGGACGGTAAACTAACTAGAATGTTTAAGCTATTTTGTCCTGTGATTTTTTTCTAATTTAAGGAAAAATGCTTTTAGTATCCATTTTTGTTATTACTGTTTGAGAAATCAAAGTAATAACAGTTGCAGATGAAATGAGATGTGCATTCTCTTTTCCCCGCACTCTATGGTTAAAATTAAACTTGGGCCAAACAGCAGGATAATTCAGTTCTATTTGGCAGACATCCATGGAGGTCCTTCCTCCTGCCAGTCCTCCATCACAATGGTCTTTGTGAGAGACGGTGTAATCCTAACAGGACTTCAAGGAGTCACTGTGCAAGGGGAAAATGCTGTCAAGAGACAGGAGGCACTGGGGTTGTACCCAATGGGGTGTGTACTGCTTCTTGTTCAAGGAAAGGCTATAACCAGAAAGGTCTCCATTGCATCTAGCAGGGAATAGAGACTGGGCTATGGATGAGGTTTTGTTGCTAATGTAAAGGATCTGAGCATGTGACAGGAAGGTCAAATCTTAGACTTGCTAACACAGAAGAGCCAGAAGTCCTCTGTACTTGAGCGAATATTAGAAATCACTGTGATGAGAACTGTCAGGGTCATTTCCAAGAATGCTGTCCTAGACTATCCTGAGAGACAGGGTGCCGTGTGGGTATAAATAGGTGATCAGAAAGAGAGGGGTACCAGGCAGAGCCTGTTGATGATGTCAGTGTGAAGAGGGAGGCGGGAAAAGAAAGGTCATAGGAGACCCAGGAACCTACGAAGTCATGGAAATAAAAAAGATGGTGTTTCAGGATGGCAGAGACAACAGAAATCAAGAAATAAGATGTCTGAATTTAGTGTTGCATAAGAGAAAGATGAAATGTTGACCTTTGAGGACGGTAGTGGGAGCCATCACCAGACGGGAGACTCTGGGAACAGACAGTGTAGTATTGTAGGACTGTAGCCCACGATCCCTAGTCACTTCTCTAAGCCCTACAGAAGGAAATTCACTCCTAGATTGACTAGCATTATGTAACAAAATGCCAGTGTATTATTAATACCTGTAGGTTTAAAGTGTACTTATTTCTACATTGCTGCACCAAAACATTATTTTTACAAACCATTTGGAAATAATATTTTGATGTTCTCTGATTTCGCTCTTTCAAAATTTCACTTATCCCTCTCTGGGATTTATTTCTAGGTCATTGATTCAGATTCCAAAGCTGGTGTTTTCTGCAAGCTTATTTTATGCCTACTAGAGTTTAAACTCAAACATTTTCCAGCCGTAGCAAGTGAAATAGCTTCAAAGCCATTTTTCATTTTTCACATCTACCTTACTTTTTCTCGGTTGATTATATCTTTTCAAAAGGCTCCAGATTGATGGTGCCTGAGTAGTAGCCTGTACTAACAACATTGCTTTTTAGAGTTGATTGAGAAATATGCTCTGGCCTTGTCCTCCTTCTTGGAGACATCTTTTAATCCTAAGAGGGGCCATCCAAGGCAGACAGAGAAAAGCACGCTAGAGCGAGCTTCTCAGGACCTCGACTCTCTCTTCCCTTCTTTATTGCATGACCTTGGCGGAAGGTCAACCTGAGTATCTGAGCCCAGAAGATTGTATTAGGGATCACCTGGGTCTCTCTCAAATACATCCAAAAGCTGAGACTCTATAACTAACCCCACTTTGTCCTCTTGTTTACTAATAAAGCCTGTCACATGGCCAGGTTCCACCCTTCCAGCTGCAGCTGGGGTGTCCACCTGTCACTGTTCCCTAGAGGGCTGTGTGGCTGTTCCCTGGACAGAGCGGCCTCGGCCCTCCCTCTCTTCGTTCAGCAGATTCTCCCATCCTTCTGACCTTATGTATGTACTTTTGGACACGGCGTGGTTTCCGCAGCTCCAGCTCTTCCATGCAGATCACAGATACTCAGATAGAGCCCTCACAGATGACTGTCCACCTACATGGGGCTCCATGGAGATCCAAGTCCCACCCCACCTCCCTTGCCATCTGAGAGTCTAGAAAAGGTCCTTCCATATTTATTTTAAATATACCCACAGGTCATGTTTATGTGAGAAGCTCTGGCTAGCCTCTAAACAACCCCAAACGCAATTTCTGTCATCTTATTCTTGTGCTCTAGGGCCATTTTTGGCAGAAATTAGATGTACTTGAAGTGTTTATAAATAAATGAATATAACTTTTGAGCAAAGCAATAAATAATAAATGAGAATAAAATGCCCTTCTCTTTGGAGATAAAACACCTCAGACTTTAAAAGACAAATCCATATTATTCATAGAAATTTTTATTTAAATAAATAAATTATGTAAATGCCCAGACCACTAGTTCTGGTAAAACTTACAACTCAGTGGCTCCCTAATAATCGTGGTTAGCACTGCTTTGCTGTTGCCTAATTGTTACAATTACTTGGCTGTCATTGGCTTTTTGTTGTCCCCACCTTGCCCCTGGTCATATTTTTAAACTGCTTCTTAAGAAGTCACAAGTCACTGCACTTCTCTTCTCCTTCAATTCTAGTATTTTATACTGGAGGTGGGGCAAGCAAAACGGCAGAAAAAATGTAGACTAAACATTAACTGCCTCCCACCTACACACTGTACATTTGCATTTTTGTGCTTTTGAGGACAAAATTAAAAGAGTTTTTTAATTATACTCCCCTGAATACAAAAACCTTAGCATTGCCATCATATCGGCCTGCTGCTTGTCTATGGCCAAATAACAAGGCACCCTGACACTTACCTAATGAAAACAATAAACTTTGAATATCTCTCTGGTATGTGGAGAGGGGCATCTGAGAGCGGCTGGGCTGAGCCATCCTGGGTCATAGGAGGCTGCACTCTAAGACGCTGGTCATCCAAGGGACTCCACGACTCACTGGCTTCCACAGTAGCACCTTCAGGTGTCATAGGAGGCTGCACTCTAGGATGCTGGTCATCCAAGGGACTGACTCCACGACTCACTGGCTTCCACAGTAGCACTTTCAGATGCAGCCAGGTTGCTGCTGGTTGGTTGTCCTCCTCATTGAGTTGCTTGAATGTCTTCATTACATGGTGGGTGACTCCCAAAAAGCAGGTGACCCAGGAGAGGTAGAAGCTAGGAGGAAGCCCCAGTTCCCCTGTTGGAGAGGTGGTGATTAGGCTCCATCTTCAGGAGCTCACTGCCACCACTCCCACCTCAGTTGTTTGGGCTAAGGTAGAGTCTGAAACTGTCTGTGTCTGAGTCACTCATTGTCTTAGTTACTTTATATGAGCAGAAGTCAGACATCCAAGCTCCTAGTTTTTACTTTGTTGCTTCTTGTATATTGTTTATTTAAAAAATAAAAAGTAAATGTCATTTTTCCATCTGCATTCCAGGGTATAGTTTTTCTATCCAGGAAAAAAAAATGCGGGCTGGAGAGATGGCTCAGCAGTTAAGAGCACTGACTGCTCTACCATAGGTCCTGAGTTCAAATCTCAGCAACCACATGGTGATTCACAACCATCTATAATGGGATCAGATGCCCTCTTCTGGTGTGTCTGAAGACAGCTACAGTGTACTTACATATAATAAATAAATGAATCTTTTTTTTAAAAATGCAACACAGACCTTACCTTCCTGAGATGCCTTAGTGGGAGGAAAGAGGACAAACTTTGAGAAACTGGTCTAGTTTCCGATGAGGCTCCAGCAGGACCTGGGAGTTATACAGCCACAACTCTGAGAGCAGCTGCCAGGGAGGTGGGACCTTTAAAGGAAGCATCTAGTGAAAGTGGAGCGCCCTCCAAAGTGGAAACAGGAACTTTTGTTGTTAATGTAAGAGAAAGACCAGCTCGCTAATAACTATGAGCCTACACGAGAGGGATAGACGTGCATGCACCCATGCATACACACACATACACACACACATACACACACACACACACACACACACACACACACACACACACAC
>NW_022196912.1:113790057-113822377 GCF_008632895.1 Mastomys coucha | reverse complement strand
CACACACACACACACACACACACACACACACACACACACACACACGTCAGAAGGCATTTTGTTTTTAGGTGAGCCAGAAATCAGACATTGAGATTTTGCATGATTTCCTCAATTTAAACTGGTGCATGTGACCCTTCCCTGCTGTCCACAGTCTAGTGAGCTATTGTACTATGGGCAGTGTGATCACAGACAGACCTTGGCATTTGGAATAGGCTCTTACCTTTCTCTGCCAGTTAACTCTCTACCCCATGGTCTATATCTCTCCTCCGTGATATGTGTGCATGTGTGTGCTATTTAAAGAAGGAAAACAAAACAATGTCTTTTTCAGCTGTAGAAATATTTCTGATGTTACCTGAAGGTGTTCATTCTCTGAAAGGCATGCTAAAAATTTCTTACACTCAAACTACTAAGAAAAAGCCCATTTCATTTTTCCAAGGGTTCTACTGAGGTGGATGTAGGAGTAAGCATAATACTGACATAGGGAGGGAGGGTTCAGTAAATAGAACCAAACCACTGACACTCCAGTCACCCCAGAGAGGTCTTATTACTAATAAAGCTAATTTGTAAGATCAGAGCTACTCAGATGATGCTTTATGTCCTAATGCACAGGACTGCCACAACAGGAAGTGTGGTAGAAAGACATGGCGAGGATAAGGTGAGCCCCTAGACTGCTGGCCAGTGTGTCTGAGTCCATGGTGCCTCCATTTAGTGTGACAAGGGACAACAAATTGAGATGTGGCTTTATGTCTATAGGGCATGGATGGGACAGCCAGGGAAGGTGTTTTTTCTAGAAATAGATGCTGAGGTCAGAAGTTTGCATAAACGAAGTGCTCTCTCTAGGTAATAACAGGGTCTCAGGCCTGTGCCTTTCCAAAAGGCTTATGTTCTGAGGCCTATTCCACAGCTGCTGGGTCTAGGCATTGGGGGTTATTGGGTCCCAGAATCTCTCATTTAATGAATGAATTCATTCATTGAATGGACTTCGAGGGACTAGTGCTGGTTTAAGGAACAGGTCACTGTGGCTTTGACTTTGAAGGCTATCTTGTCTGTGTTCTTCCTTTCCCTCCTGGTTCTTGGCGGCCATGCTCCGAGCAGGTTGCTCCATCGTGCCTTCCTTTCCATGATGCTCTTCCCCACTATGACCTAGAAACAGTGGAACCAGACAGCCATGGACTAAAATTTTTGCAACTGTGAGCCGGAAATAAATATTTTTCTTCCTTTTGAATTTTTTTGTACGTGTCAAGTATTTGTCAAACTAATGAAGAGTTTGACTAGCACAGGCTGTGTCTGATGAGGTCAGTTCACAGCTTGGTGGTAGAGAGAGGGCCTGGATGATGTAGTGCCAGGCTGCTCTGTTGGGATTCTCCCCTGCTGTTTTTAATCTCCAAATCCTGGATGAAAGGAAGCAGTGGCCCTACCAGCAGATAAAAAGAAAGTTACTAAGTAGTCCTGTAGGATGAGGGTCTTCCTGTCTATAGCTCCTTCAAGCTGTTCCATGAATTCTACTTGTTAATGATTTACCAGCCTAGATACTTGCTTTTAAAAAGTATTATAGACATCTCTTGAGATGTCATTTATATTTTCTTAGATAACCACAAATGTGTGCCTTATTTTCTGGGAAAATACCTCTAATAAAACGGTAGCTTATGTGTTGTTGTCACTGATAGTTGTCACGAAACCTCTCTGATTAGTCATTGCCGTTTGATCTGAATTGCTTTAAATGGATTCTCTGTGTTATCCATATCCTGATATGTAACAGTTCGCTTTTATTAAGTTTTTTGTTTGTATCTTACTCTTTTGTGCTCATCTGAGTGCATAATTAAGATATCCGACTTCCATTGTTCCTCACAAATATTGTCCCGCTCTTCTGTCTTTAATTAGCGGAAATAATTCCTGTATAAACAAATAACCATCGCAGACTATGCTACTTGCACTCTTTTCTTCTGAGAGTTTAAGTGCATGCCTTGTTTGTTAGGTTCATCTTTTAAGAGAAAAACTAGACATGGCATATTTTGTCATGTTGTATGATACCGTTAGAAAACAAAGTCTCACTTTTGCGATTTTTTGTTCTCATTACACCTTTTATTTAAATTCACTGTAGAATGCAGTATGGCAGGAAGACAAGCTTTGGAGTCACACTGATTGAAAATCTCAGCCTACTCCCTTCTTCATGGCGTGACTTCAGATAAATTGTCTAAATACTTTTCTGTTCCCAGGGTCCCTGCATAATACAATGATGACAGCAGGGCGCAATGGCTCATGTCTCTAGACTCAGCTACTGGGAAGGGTGAAGCAATGTAGCTAGACTTCATGTTTAAAAAAAGATGATAGTAACATTTCCATCATGGCATTATGCAAATTATGTGATTAACATGTTACTTGGTAGCATAGTAAGTGCTCATTAAATGCTAATAATTTTATGATAGAAGACACTCTTTTTTTATGGATAAGAAAGTATATTCTTTTTTTTTAATTCAATATTTTCTTTATTTACATTTCAAATGTTATCTCCTTTCCCAGTCCTCCCCAAGAAATTCTCTATCCCATCCCCCCTCCCACTGTTCCCCCACCCACCCACCCAGCCACTCCCACCTCCCTGCCTTGGCATTCCCCTACACTGGGGCATAAAGCCTTCATAGGACCAAGGGCCTCTCCTCCCATTGATGCCCAACAAGGCCATCCTCTGCTACATATGTGACTGGAGCCATGGGTCCCTCCATGTGTACTCTTTGGTTGGTGGTTTAGTCCTTGGGAGCTCTGGGGGATCTGATTGGTTGATATTGTTGTTCTTCCTACGGGGTTGCAAACCCCTTTAGCCCCTTCAATCCTTTCTCTGACTCCTCTACTGGTGTCTCCGTGCTCAGTCTAATTAATGGTTGGCTTCGAGCATCCACCTCTATATTTGTCAGGCTCTGGCAGAGCCTCTCAGGAGACAGCTATATCAGGCTCCTGTCAGCAAGCACTTGTTGGCATCCACAATAGTGTCTGGGTTTGGTGACTGTATATGGGATGGATCTCCAGGTGGGGCAGTCTCTGGATGGCCTTTCCTTCAGTCTCTACTCCACACTTTGTCTCCATATTTTCTCCTGTGAGAATTTTTTTTGTTCTCCTTTCTAGGAAGGACTGAAGCACCCACACTTTGGTCTTCCTTAGAAGAAACTTTCTTAACCAATTCATCAGATTAAGGGGAGCTAGCCAAGCTGTCCAGAAGACACCTACAGCATATTGAATACTTGTAACTAGTTTCTTATGTCATGTATGCATGCTAAATAACAAGGCATGTTGATCTTGAACTAGATTACAGAGACAAAGGGTTTGGCATATATCAATATACCAGAGAATAAATGTCTAATTTATTTTAAGTTTCCAATTAAATACTTAACTTGTGCAAGTGTTTAGAGTAGGAAACAGATGCTGGGATGGAGACTGGAACAGTTTGCACTTTCATTGTTCAGACATTGCCTGTCAGCTAGCCTCCAAGGGACAGGACATACCTATCAGGAGCAAGGTCACTACTGCCCTTAGCTGAGGGAGTGTCTCAACAGTAAACCAGCAGCAGAAGTGTCCAGCTGCTGGGGGATCCGAGGGACACAGCACAACCTCTATACCGATGTGTCAACCTTTGGTGTATTTTCTCCTTATTAACAGACTTTTAATTAAACGGTACAGATAGCTTCTGACAGAGCATTCTCAATGTTTACGCATAGTCTTCTGAAGGTGCCATTGTGTTTAATCTTCACATACAACAGCTGGCCCACACTTACAATACACAAGAACGTCCTTACCAATCCTACAGATGAATCACGCCAGTAAGTGTAGCTGTGTGTCTGGAGCCCAAGTGATGGATGACCTTTGTCTACTCTAAGTACTTTGCAGGAAATGTCTAGAGAATCACGGGGATAACTCTTTTGTCTCTTTTTTGCTTCTTTAACTGCCAAAGACCTTTGGTGATATTCCTTGGTTAGCTCTGCAGTTTTATGATAAAGGTTATCTTTTTCTTGTGCCCTATGACCTGTAGGTCCTCCATCTGCAAGCTCTTCACTTACTCTTCTCCCTGTCACAAGTTCACTGCCTACCCCTAAGCCCCTTAGACTAGCCTTTCCCCTGTACTCTTGGATCTCTTGATCCTGGTGCCCAGGCTTTCCACTTGAATAGCTGATCTCCAAAACCCCAAAATTTCATTTTTTGGTAGAGCCTCCCATGTCTTAGCACAATTATATATTTGCATGTCTTCATTGTGGAATGCAAATACACTTCCATTTCTGTCCGATTCCTTTGTGTTAGATTTAAGTACTACAGGGGAAGCCCGAGTCCCTTCGCAGTACTTCCATCAGTATGGCACTGAGATCACAAGATTGCTCTAGTGTGTTTATCCTAGAGCTTCATAGCATGTGTAAGCTTTTAGTAGCAATATCAGTGCCTCATTTATACCTAGTCCTCATTTAGCCAAGTTTGTTGTTACCCTGGTTTCAAATTTTATCTCCTTATGTGAACGGGGAACTGAAGCCTTTCATTTGACTTGTGATCTTGCACTTTCTGGAAGCTTATACATTCAATCATGAAACAAATAAAACAGCTGGAAGAAATATTTCCTGAATAAAACCCAAGTGGGGCATTTGAGTGCGAGCCAAGATTTCAGCAGCCCTAGAGGGAGGTGTAAAAAGGCTGCCTGTATCATACGGCTGACAAATCATTTCTGGCCAAACGGCAGTGTCCTTCGGGCAAGGATCAGAGAGTAGGGACTTTTGCACATTTAATTGTCAGAGGACCAGATAAAGTGTTCGCTATAACCTTCCCAGGTCTCACTCCAAGTTAGTTTCCATTCTATAACTGCAGACAGAGGAGCACAGTGGCTCAGCCGACCAAGCAACGGATTGGCATCCTGAGGTCATTAAAGCCAAAGCTAGATCTCCTTCTAAGTGTGGGCCTAGACAAGAAGATATAGAGCCTTGCACTTCCTGAAGGGCTGGTTCCTCTATCCACAATTAAGGCTTATGATACAAATTCAGTTTAAGAATACCCAAGACAACTAACTACTAATAAATGGAGTCCTGTTCAATGAAACCCTTTTTTTTTTTTTTTACCAACTTCAAAATGATAAGGTGAGATTGGTCATTACATCCACTTTGGATTGTTATTTATACTTATATAAAGCAAAGTCTACAGTAGAACTAGATGTTTAAGAACATTGTGTCTCAGGTATATAATCATTTGTCAAGTCATTGACACAATGCTAGCAGTTGCCTTGAATAATGCTATATAAGCTGAAGGGACCTAAGAACAGTCTAGACGGTCTTAAAATGTCCTTCCTGGGCCCTATCTTGGGGCAGGGTGTATCTATGTAGGTATTGTGGTAGGACCCACAAACTAAATCTCAAGTGATCATACTACTGGTATGCAAAACACACAGTAAATAGCATAGTCCGAGACTCTCAGAATATAAAGGGGATTACAACCATTTCTACCAGGCCAGTTAGACTTAATATCAGTCCCACCAATTAGCCAGCTGGGATTTTTGCTCCACTATTAATGAAACAGTGGGCAGGCAGGAAGCCAACCTGCTAAGTCTTGGCAGCATCTGTGTCCCTGTGTTTCACAGCAGCAGGCCCTATTTAGTATTCCAGTGTTGTGCAGGCCTTAGGTATAGGTACCCTGAACTCTACAAGAGCCTCAACTCTAGAGTAAGCCCAGGATGTTGGGATCCCTTGCCCTTTGGTGGCAGCATAGTATAGGTTCCAGGCAAGCCTAGGTGTTCTTCATCTTTGCTACGTAGGTGTAGGAGCCAGGATTCTTCAGCTCTTGGCTGCAGCTCATATTGCAGTTTCTTAGCAGAGCTAGGTATTGGGATTCCTCAGCCCTTAACACCAAGCACTGTTATAAGCTCCCTGGGCTCAGGTGTCTGAGATCTTTGGCACTAAAGGCTTGACATCTCTCCTGAACTCTTCCAGCCACCAGAGACCAAGTGTCTCTTCTCTGACTCTTTGTAGCCCGTTGTCCACCTGCAACCTCAGCTTTCTCCTCTGCACTCCCTGTGCCCCCCAAACGCCAGATGCTCTGCTGAACTGAACTGTGCAGCTGCCTCATCCCTGGCTATCTAGCAGCCAGCCACCCAGCCTTTTTTGTAGCCCAGCCTCCAGGCTGCTTGGTTGCTGCTGCTGCTGCTGCTATCTGCCATCTCTCCTGCTTCTTTTCTTCATATTAGTGCCTCAGCCTATACTACTAAAGTAAGCAAGAAAAGATGGCTTCAGAGAGGCTTTTAGATACCCAATGTCACAACACCAGGAAAGGCAGCACAGGATAGTGTCTCTCAGCCAGTCACCCTAGTAGCCTGCTTATAGAGCCAGAGAAGGGGCAATGGATCATTCACATTACACTTCATAAATAGAAAACATAGCCTTGACTTTTTAACACTGGCCCCAATGGTCTCTCTACTAAACCAACCAATGGAAACACTCTCTGTCTGGCCTAGGTGAACATGATTATGGGTCATCTCCAGCCCGGTAGCTTTAGAACCCCACACGGGGGTCACATAACTGAATGTGAGGGTAATGGAAATGTTGGCAATAGTAAATATGATTCTGGGTGCACAATGACCAGAAATTAATTTAGAAATCAAATATGTAATGGATCTGAGGTATTCCTGGCAATGCTCATTCACGTCACATTGTACAACTTCATAATAGCCCTAATCCTGAACATACAACATGCATACTTGGCACTGTGTCGGCCGTCATGCAATGCCAGCCAATAAATCCCACCTGAAACATTTCAGCTCAGATCCAGGGCCATTGTACGTTAGGAGCTAACAGAGTTCTTACTGTGCACACAAAATTTTCTGTGCTTACAGGAATAAAATTATTTAATTATGGAAAACATAGACTTCTAATATTTTCTAGCTGGTCTTTCCACAGCATGTATCAAATTAATGTATCATTGGATCGTACTGTGTAAGAATGTTTGATATTAAAATTACTATTTGAGTTCCTTGAATTTCATTTAAAACATCATTGAATGATTATGACTAGGGCAGATTTTCAACATTTTTAGTGGCCCTAAAAAAATACCTCTTTCATTTTGTACTACATATTTATTATCCAAAGACATTCTCAACACTGACGATAATAAGACAAAATGTCAATCTGAAAAATACTGAAAATGAAGATGCTGTGTGTCCTACAGCATCAACTACTCAGCCAACTTTTACTTCTTTCTTAATATTTTATGGATATAGAATATCTTTTTATGTGTTTTATGGGTTCTTTGCCTCCGTGTATGTCTATGTACCGGGTGCATAAGGGTCCATGGAGGCCAGAAGAGAGGGCATCAGAACTCCTGTGTCTGGACACACAGATGGTTGTATAGCTAGCTACATGTGGGTGCTTGAATCAAACCCAGGTCTTCTGGAAGAGCAGCCAATGCACTCTAATTCTGAGCTATCCCTCTAACTCCCTTTCAATTATTTATATCCAAATAAACATGTACTTTCATCTCATTAGTTTGAAATTTGACTTTCATCTCTAATAGTAAGATTACATGGATACCAAATAATGCTTAACATTTTAATTTAGGATTTATTTTCAGTAATGTTTGGTTTGTATATTATTTTATATTTGTGTATCTATTGTTTATACCTTATACCCAGAGTTGTATAAAAAAATTCTATAATGAAAAGGGGTTGTGAGTGCAGAAGTTTAACCTGATCTTGACCTGGCTGAGACTGATGATAACATAAAGTCTGGTACAAACTACTTGAAAAACCCCTGGGTTGGCTAAGGCAGTACTTTTAGGAATGAGCAGAATCAGTCTTAATCCTTGTGTAGTTTTCTCAAAGTGTCCTTGGAACATTTGAAACATCTGGTACTGTCATGCGGGTAATTCAGCTGGCTGTTTGAGAGTCCTTTTTTGTGTGTATGCATATATGTGTATGCATATTCTTATGAATGTGCATGCATAGGGGTTTTGCACACACCCAAGTTTATACACATGTGTACAAACCAGAGGACAGCCTTGGGTATCATCCTCAGGAGCAGTCCATCTTGAATTTTGAGACAGGATCTCATTGGTCTGGGGCTCACTAGTTAGGCTAGACTGCCTGGCCAATGAGTCCCAAGAAATTGCCTGTCTCCATCTCCATAGTACTGGAATTACAAGCGTCTCACTACATGGGTCCTGGGGATTGAATGAGTCCTCATGGCTTAAGCACTTTGTCGAATAATCTATCTCCTGAGTTCCAAGTGACAGCCCTTTTATACAAGGCAGTCAGCATGGCAAGATCCACCAACATCTTTTCTTGTTTTGTTTTGTTTTTTGTCTTCAGATGCACCAGAAGAGGGTGTCTGATCTCATTACGGGTGGTTGTGAGCCACCATGTGGTTGCTAGGATCCGAACTCAGGACCTTCGGAAGAGCAGTCAGTACTCTTACCCGCTGAGCCATCTCGCCAGCCCCTAAATTTATTTATCTTTTTTGTTTGTTTGTTTGTTTGTTTGTTTGTTTGAGACAGGGTTTCTCTGTGTATCTCTGGCTGTCCTGGAACTCACTCTGTAGACCAGGCTGGCCTCGAACTCAGAAATCCACCTGCCTCTGCCTCCCAAGTGCTGGGATTAAAGGCGTGCGCCAACACCGCCCGGCTTTTTCATCTTTTCTTATTTACAAGAAAATGAACATCATGAGTCCTTACCATAACAGCTCATCACTAACACAAACACTAAAACACTAACACTAAACACTTTAACACTAATACTAAAACACTAACACTATAAAACTGGCACTAACACTAGCACTGTAACCAGCACTATAACACTAACACTAATACCATAACACATACACTGTAACACTAACGTTAGCACTAGCACTAATGCACTAGCACACTAGCACTAACACTGGTCGCACTAACTATACTTTAACACTAGTCCAGTCTGCCCAGGAGAGGTGGGCTCCCTCATCTGGCTCATCACCGTGGCACAGTGTGATGTTATGACCACACAATAGCTGTAAGTGTACATGCACATGTATGTGTCATAAGACAGCGCAACATGTACAAATACATGGGAAGCCCCTGAACAAGACACTGCAGGGTCATAGAGTTGGGTTTCCTGGCACAAACAGCCCATGGCTGACAAGGAGCAGAAGGAACTGGTGCAGGGAGGAAGAAGGCCCTATGGCAGGAGAGCCTCTGAGAGCCAAGTAAGGCTTTTGTGGAAAGTGCAGGCCTTGCATGTGCAGCACAACGTGATTGTTCTCCTAAGGCTGATAACAAAGGGAATTAAAGGGAAGGTGAATGACTCACCAGGCAAGGAGAGAACCAGTAGTCGCACAGTCGCATAGTACTTTGCCAAAAACAGTGCAGTCCTCCAGATAGTCTTACTGAGGGAGTTCATCTCTTGGGTATCTGCTTTCTTCAATTCTAGTTGGTTTTGTGCAACATAGGGTGAGTTACTTCTCGAACATTACCCGTCACATTATTTTTCAGGTTCTTCCTTTGCCTCTAGTGAATAATCATCTAATCATCTGTATGAGTTAGCATTTTCCATTGCTGTGAACAGACACCATGACCAAGGCAGCCGTTATAAGGACAACATTCAATTGGAGCTGGCTTACAGGTTTAGAGATTCACTCTATTATCATCAAGATGGGAGCATGGCAGCATCCAGGCAGGCATGGTGCAGGAGAGGCTGAGAGTTCTTCATCTTCATCTGAAGGCTGCCAGTTTCCAGGGAGCAAGGATGAGGGTCTTAAAGCCCGTGCCCACAGTGACACACTTCCTCCAGCAAGACCACACCTCCTAGTAGCACCACTCCTTGGGCCAAGCATGTACATACTAGTCTAAAGCTGACTACAGTGATAAACTGTGGGGATATTATGATATTAACAACAAAAGTATCTTACAAACCAGGCTCTGTCATTACAAAGACAGCCCTTGCAGATTCCAGGTTGTAGACAAGCAAGCAGATATCACATGGTCCTACCGTAGTTCAAAAGTCAGTGCTGAAACCTCTAGACCTACTTCTCAGGCCCATTTCTATGTAAATGAACATTTTGAGACAGTGTCTCATTAATCTGGACTGGCCTTGAGCTTACTAGTTAGCCCAGGATGGCTTTAAATTTCTGATCCTCCTACCTCTGTTTTGCAAGTGTTGGGATCACAAGTGTGTGCCTCTCTGTCTGGATATTCCTCCTAAAGGCAATGACATATGCCACATATGTTATGAAAAATCAGCCTTTGACCACTTAAGCAGGCTGTCAGTTACTGCATTTAGACGATTGTAACTCATTCCCATTGCTTGACATTTTGTCAGTTCCAAGGAAGTCCTGACAGCTGATACTCATACAGAAAGTGGAAGAACAGGAGTCAGACAGACAGACAGAGGTGGTGGGGTGTAGGGGTGTCACTGTAGGCTGACACCTACAGAGTAGCCCTTGTGGGGAGCAGGAGGATGTACAGCAGAGCTGAGTCATGCAGAATGAGAGGTGATGAAGGGTTGGAGGGCATAAGAAGGAACTTAAGTAATAGCCTCCAGTTAGACGGCTTGGCATAATTCACCAAAGTTTCGAGGAAAAGGTGAAGAAAGAGCCACAGGACAGTTCTGAAACTTGTCAGTGAACAGCCCTTCAGGGTTCTTCTACACCATGATTTTCTTTTTATCATTTTCTTTTAGCTATGCGTGTGTGTTCGTGTGCGTATGAGTGCATATGTGTTCATGTGTATAGATACCAGAGGTCGACATTGGGTGTCCACCTTGATCACCCTCTTACCTACATATTGAGGTTCAGAGTCTGCCATTTGAATCCAAAGTTCTCTGATTCAGCTAGTCTAGCCAGCCAGCTTGCTAGGGACCCAGTCTCTATCTCCTGGGTACTGAGTACCCAGGCTTTCAGTTGAGTGCTGGGGATCTGAGCTCTGATCCTCACATTTGCAGGGCAAGCACTTTAGCCATCCCCCTAGGCCCACATGGTGATTTTCATCATCTTGACTTGGACTAAAGTTGGCTTTAGACCAGACAATCAAGATCCACAAATGTAGGCTACTGAGTCTAGTGGTGTGCTAGCCCAGCCCATGCAAATGATCAGGCAAGTTGTGCCCACCTTCAGTGATGTTCCCCTTAGTAGCTTCAGTCAGCAAACATGCAGATCAGCGGTTAGTTTTGGATGGAGGCAGTTCTCTAGCCCATCTCTAGACAGTGCCTAGTAAAGGGAAGAGGTCTCAATGTACGTCCCAGCTACCGGGCATAGGACTGAAGCACTGACCCTTGTCTGCTAGGCAGTACGAACTTTGAAATCAGAAGGAGCAGACTTTAAATAACTGCTTTAAATAACTGTTCCTTGATATGTCCATATTTAAGGTGGTAGCCACTGCCTTTTGACTAAAAGGATAGTTACAGATATTAATCCTTGAGAGATAAAAATTATAATAAAATTATGACCATTGTTGAAGTAAAAGAGGAGCACTGAGTTGGTTTTTAAGATGTAAATTTTGTTTCTATGGCTGTCTTTAGGCGGAGGCATCTCACAACATGGCTGAGTGTTGACTGTGTGTGTGCGTGCATTGTTTCACCTACTCCACCAAAGAGCTGCCTAGGCAGATACTAGTGATGTGATTGCCCTTAGTATGGCTCGGAGACAGAGGTCTAAGCTGAGTAACTTTCATGTGGTCAAACATCTAGTAAATACAGAAGGGCCTGGAATGCATGTGTGAATTCCAAGTTGGCTTCCTTTTCCTATGTGCACTCAGCAGACCTCTGAGCTGATGGGATCCATCCGAGCCCACTGAGTAGCTCAAGTCTTGGGTAAATTTGAAGGCTCTGTAGAGCAGGCAGGGTAGAGGCCAAGGATACAACCTTGAGCAGTACTGATGTTTAAAAGGCAAGGTAAAGGTTTAGAAAAGAAGGAAGAACCACAAGAGAATCACAAAAGGTAAGAATTGTAAAAGACTCCTTGAATTTGACAGTGTGAAAAACATCAATAGCCTTAGCAAAAACAGTTTGGATAAATTAGTGGAGGCAGAGGCCAAATTGATTGAGCTAAGGTAAGGTACTTTACTCTGATAGTAAAGTAGAAGTAACTGGTGTGAGCTATCATATGGAAGAAGAGGAGTAGCTTGAAACCTGGAGATATTAAGAATATGTATATATATATATTACTAATAAAATATATAAATCATAATATGTATTATTTATTTGCATATATGTTGCATATATATGTATATGTGCATACATATATGCATGCACACATACATATTGGAACAACATAGTAAAAGCTGAAGGTACAGGAATGACTAGAGAGTTAAGTCCTTAAGGCAGCAGGAGGGATGGGATCAAAGACTGGTAGAATGATAATCCACTGGCTATCAGGTTTGAGTCTTATAGATTATGACAGACCAAGAGGTAGAGAACTCAAGATGCAGCTCACTCTATAGAACCCCAACACACTCACAACTTTAACTACTCAGCAACAGCACTTAGTAAGACTAAAGGCATATAGCACTGTAGGCTCTAGGCTAGATAGGAGATAAGTCAAACCAGGAGGCCATTCACAGACTAAGAGGATGCAGAGAGAGCAGGGTGCTGGGGGTCTCAAGGGGAATGGATGGATGGATGGATGGATGGATGGAGTTGTCAGAGGAGGGAGTTGTCATTAGTAGTCCTGGAGTCTCCACATTGAATAGTTCATGAGCAGAGAATCTCGGGTACCCGGCAAACACTGTGTGGTGCAGCTACTGCAAGTCTGGTTTTGAAGCAGATTAAAAGTGAAGGTTGTCATCATTGAGGCCATCAAGGAACTCAAAGCATAGAGCTGGAACTGAGACCTCACACAGGCATCTCTTTTAGTTTGCATCTAATAAGACCGGATCTCTTTGAGAAGAATTGGTTAATAATTTATGTCTGAGGAGTTCTCTGTCAATTACCGCAGAAACGTCCTTGCCTGATGACTTGCGTTGTTTGCTTGCTTCTTTTGCAGGTGTGTGTAACCTTGGGTGCCATTCCACAGGTGCTCTACATCTTGCTTCTTGAGACAGGCTCTCTCACTGTTCTGGAGCTCACTAATTAGGCTAGGCTGGACGGCCTAATGAGCGTCAGGGATACCCATCTGTGCCTTCCTGCCATGGATATTACAAATGCATACCATGGGACCTGGCTCTCATCCTCTTTAGTTAAGACCTCAAAAGACTTTGATTAGTACCTAATAATCTTTGATTTTTTTTTTTCTTTTTTGAGACAGGTCTCACCATGCAGCTCTGGTTGCCCTAGAACTTGCTATGGAGCCCAGACTGTCCTGGAATGATCGAGACCCACTATCTCTCTGCCTCTTGAGAGCTAGGATTAAAGGCCTTAGTCACCTGCTGCCCTGATAATAGCTCTAACTTCCCATCATGTTTCCCTTCCTGGAATTGGTAGGGGAAACATAAAAAGTTCATTACTTCTCCTTTCACGAGATGGGCAGCTTATGCGTAGAGAAGTAAGTTAGTAATAGCAACTGTCATCTGTTAAGACTTACCACATGCTAGCTACTGCTAAACACTTATATAGATTATCTCTTTCTGGCCTTGTAATAACTCTCTGAGATTGGTATCCTTCCTGTCTCTATTTTATGATGAGAATTCTGAAAATTTGAGAGGTCAGGTCCCTTGCCCAAGGTCACTCAGTCTCTAAGTGATGGAACCAATGTTGAAATCCATGCAGCCTGCCTCTAGCACCTCATGTCAGAGGCCAGTGTGTTCCTGTTAGTTAATGCAGGAGTAGCTTCTCTCCTGGTCCCTTGCCCAGAGACTTACCCCTAGAACTGGGCTCTGTCTTTCCATTGCTCAGCAGCAGCCTGCATCTCCCAAGCGGCATCCAAGTGACCCTAGAGCATGCTGCTACTGAGCGCTGCTTTTCCAGGACAGTGTCCTCCACCGCTATGGCTTGAGACATTTCCCCAAAGCTAAACACTATATCGTTCTTAAAACAGAGCTGAGGAAGGCAAACAGGACATTTCATTCTGCCACTGGCCCTTGGACCTTTGGAGGCAGGAGGACAGTCACACATAGCCCTGTGCGGGAACTTTCAGGCTTCATGTAAGGGAGTTACACTGATGTACAAATCTTAATTCTAAATAGAGGATTAGTGCACATAAAGAAAATAGTGTTTCTTTTTGAATGATGAAAATGAGTTGCCCAGTAAGAAACTTGAAAATCGTGTTCTAAATTAACTTATTTGGTGAAAGCTATTTTCGGAAAACAATGCTTACCCTGTGCAAGCTGCACTCCACCTTCCTTAGTTAACAGCAGTGTGTTGACTGGAGTCTCATTCCTCGGTGACCGGCTGCATATGTAGAAGATGCTCATGAAAGAGAAACAGATGTGCAGAGATTTAACAAATGCAAGCTGGGAATTTATTTCCATTTATGGACCAGAGGAAAACTTGGTTTTTTAGCCTTCTCTGCAAGAGTGAAAGACTATTCGACCTTTACTTACAAGATTAAGACAACAAAACAGTTGTGGTTGACACCATCTGTTATATACTCCTGAACAGTATCAGTTTGTATCAAGTCCCTAACCCTAGCCTGCCTCCCCTCTGCCTCCTCCCACTGCACACTGTACATAAGGCAGGATGCAGATAGGAAGCTCACCTGGCAGATCATCTTGCTGTAGCCCACCCAAATGCTGGGAAGGGTTCAGTTTACTCTTGAGGAAAAGGGGGCCTGAGACCAGAGGGTTGATAACCAAACAGAGGTCCAAAAAGCGATATAGATAAAACTAGGCAGTACCCAGCAAGTTGTTTTCCAACTCCGTTTTGTTGAGGCCTAAGCACTAAAACATCCAAGTGCTTGCTGAAACCAAGTATGGGGTCCAGGGGAGTGGGGTTGAATGTAGAGGGGATAGAGCATGGGGTTCAGTCTGGAAGGCTGTGTCCCAGGCAGTGCTAGCACAGACACCCACGCTCAGTCGTAAAGACCTTGTATCCATTTAACTCCCTAGAACTTCTTTCTACGTGATGATCTCTTGCAGGCCCAAGGGAGGCTATGAGATCAAAGCTGTTCTTTGGGCACTGTCTGCCTCGCTCCCCTCTGTTGACATTTGCACCGACGGCACAGAAACAGCACCTCGTGCATGAGGTACTTCAAGAAGTGGCACCAGTGTAGAGTGGTGGTTACCATGTTTCCCACCACCTGGCTGGCACAGTGTGTTTCACTTAAAAGTATGCTGACGAAGCAACACTGATTATGTATGAAATCTCAGTCCTCACTGCGCCTGTCTCCAATACTCTGAGAAATGCCCACAGGTCGTTTCCATCACATACAAAACTGATCATTTGCACAGTGGGTTGTGTGAGAGCTGAACTGGCCACTGTATTAATGGAACATTGTTTTTATTTGAAAGAGTGACTGACAGACAAACTACTGTTATTCTGACTGTGGTATTTGCTCGGCATTTTCTCAAAAATGATTGAAGCGAACCTGTCATCTCAACAAAAACAACTGGAGGTGTTTGTTGCCAACGATGGAATTTGAACCTTCAAGTGAAAATGAGAATCTGGGAGCTTTGTGCATACCCTTGAGAGTTTGACAGCTTCTCAATAGACTTCTGTGATGAGTTCAGTGCTGCTATTAACAGATACGATTTTTAATGGAATTGGATTTTTATACGATTGTATAATGGAATGTGTTAACATTTCCAAGAGCTATATGTCAGTGAATTAATATTATTTGATGACCAATGTCGCATGCTGAGGCGAAGGAACTCTTGAGAGCCCTGGACACACCGGTGTGCTTTCCTGCAGTAAAACATGCACGCTTAGTTGATACTGATCCAAAGTCTTGCATTGTGGCTGGCTTTTTAAGAAATAACCACTTATGGAGCTACAGTGTGCTAGAAACCTCTGTGTGTATGTGTGTTTATGTGTGTGTGTGTGTGTGTGCATGCACATGCACATATATGTTCATTTGTGCATATTTGTGTGTGTATCTGTGTGGTTATGTGTGTATGAAGTATGCATGAATGCACATGGGAATGCACACGTCTGTGTACACATGTGTAAACACAAGAGAGGAATGCTAGGTATACTCCTCCTTCACTCTTTCCTTATTCCTTAGAGGCAGCATCCTTTCAGTGAACATGGGGTAAACCATAGTGATCCTCTTGTTTCCACACCTTCCCTCCGCCACTGCATGAAAGGTGTGCTTGGCCGTGCTCAGCTACTTACTTAGGTGCTAGGGATCTTCAACTCAGACCCTTATGCATGCATGGCAAGCACTGCACCCACTTAGCCACCCGCTCAATCCTAGTGTAATTTTAGAAGGAATGTCTTTGATCAGATGACATGACTATTGCAGTGTTCCTTGCTTTTACACCTTCATAACAGCAGGAAGCCAAACTTTTCTTTATGTCCCAAACCATATCTCCTCAAAGGGAATTTCAAAGAAGCCGTGCAAGTAACTTAGTGGGCAGTATATTTCAGAGACTTGCAAAAATACAAAATCACGGTAGGTTTTTCACTGTTGTTTCATTGTTGAAATTTGTTTTCATAAAAATGTAGTGGATTTACTGGTGTTCTTTTTAAACGAATTAATTTTTAAACATTTTCTCAGTTTTAGTGGTAATTTCTAGCATGGTGATAATAGGTACAGACCTACACGAACAGACACTTATGAGAGTCTCAATTGTAAAGAGCATAAGGAATCCTGAAGGAGCAGTTTGAGAACCACTGCCCTCGAGAGTTCCCAGCATGCCTAGCCAGTTCATAGCATGGGGTATTGATCAGTTGAGGACCTTGCCATGGAACCAGTGGTTTCTTAGACTTAAGCAGGGGCAGGAGAGAAGACTCAGTGGCTCACTGCACTTGCTGCTCTTCCAGAGAACCTGAGATCAATGCCCAGCACTCTTGCTAGGCAGCTCACAAACGTCTGGAACTCAAGTCCAGGGATCCCACACCCTTCTCTGGCCTCCAGGGGCACCACCACACTTGTAGCAAATACACAAATAAGATAAAACAAAGTCTTTTTTAAAATGAAATCATTTCCACAGACTGTGAGAACTACAGGGGCAGAAGCTTTGGTGCTTGTAGGGCCCCTGGCCCAGTAGAGGGGCTTTCTAAGCACAACTGGTGGCCCTGCTGATTCTCGAAGAATGAGTAAGAGTTTACACAGGCAGAAAATAGAGAGCTGTTACTCCAGCTGTATGGAAAAAGTATGAACCGAGTGTCCATCTGAGTCATCTTCTCCAAGCACATCTCCATTGCAGGAGTAAGAGAAGGGGTGGAGCAAGAGAACAGGGTGACGTGGGAATGGTGTGGTATGAAGCTTCACTAGATGACTGAAGCATCACAAAGGGCCTGGTGAGGTCAGGAGAAAGACCCTACAGTCTCAAAGAATGGGAGACACATTAGAATTCATTGCAACGAACTGATAGAGACTAGAACCTAGACTAGAGTGTAGCTAAAGAATTAGAGAGGCATGGGTTGGTTCAAAATATATCAATGTAGAGCAGTGGAAAGCCATTAGATTGAGTGTGATTAAAGAGGGAAGGGTTGAACTTAGATTCCAGGTTTAGCACCAGCATTGATGTTATATGGCCACTGACAGACAGAGGCCAGAAGGTGCAGGCTTAGAGAACAGGAGGAGGAATTCCATTTCATCTCTCCCTATAGGCTGCCCACGCATCATTTGCATGGATGGTTCTGAAGTTAAGCAGGGACACCTGTATCAGAGCTGTAGAATTGAGAGTCCTAGACATACAAATCCTAAGTGAAGCCACAGCCCTAATGAGCTCTTGGGATAAGATTCTGAACAGGAAGAGCCACCTGCCTGGGAAGGAAGCCACAGCGGTTGCAGCATTTAAGGAATAAACAAAGAAACGATGCAGGGCACAGAGATTTAAGAGGACCCAGAGGCCTTGTGGGCATTGAGGCAGAGGTAATCCCATACAGAAGGAAGGGAAGAGATCAGATCAGTGGTGATAGGAGCTGTTAAGTCAATACAATGAAGATCCATAGGAAGCAATTGTTGAACCATTAATTGTTTCCACTTAGTGGAGGGGAGTCATCACCTCAAGCAGCTTAAAGAGTGAGCCTGAGAGAGACAGAAAACTGTCAGGAAGGAGACAGCAAAAGAGATAGAAAGATACTGCTCTGAGAATACTATAATTCTATAGGAAGGTGGAATAGATCGCTTCTCAGCCTTTTGGCTAAGATCAAGTGTAGGAAGGAGTAATAGAAAGGAGTGTGTGCGTGTGTGTGTGCGTGTGTGTGTGTGTGTGTGTGTATGAGAGAGAGACAGAGAGACAGAGAGACAGAGAGACAGAGACAGACAGTGAGAGGTATTCTTAAGATAAAGTCATTCCAGAAATGTCAGATAAGAGGGAGTCTGGGGACAGGTGGAAGAAGGTCGTGCCTTCAGCCAAGTTCCAGTCAGGGCATGAGATGATGCAAGCTTTAACAGAAGCTGAGGTATACTGTAGTTTAGTTAGGAAAGAAAGCACTTGTCTGGTGAGACGGGTCAGCCAGGAAAGCCCTTGCCATACAAGCCTAATGGGTTAGTTTGATCCCTGAAACCCACACCCAGACAGTTGTCCTCTGACCTGTGGCTCACCAGAGTGACTAAATGTGGTGACCAAGGAGACACTGGCATGTATAGAAAACTGTATCATTAGATATCAGTGATATAATTAAGCAATCTAATCCCTTTACAGAATGGTGCATTTTCATCATGAGCTAAAATTTATTCTCAACAATAGTGATTCTTTTTTTTTTTTCCTTTCAACAAAAACATCATTTTCTGGTCAGTGCAAATTATCCTTACATTTCTGTTGTTTGCTTTTCTGTTCACCAGGTTAAGTCTCCTGTTAAACCATCACCAGTAAGTTTTCTATGTAGAAAAATCTAGTCATTACAAACACATTTATTGCTTCATTGGCTTGCCTGTTTAAAATGCAGAGAACCACAAATTAAATGTTGTGCCTTTCCATTTTGAAAAGGGGGGATGGATGGATGCCATTTTCTTGAAAATTTGCCTCACAGAACTGACAGACCACACTCGAAGGCTAGCAGATGTGCATCCCTACTTGTGTGACACATGTCCCTCAGTGGCCGTCGCTAGAAGGCTTGCCTCCTAAGCCTCAGCACCAGAAGTCAGCTGCTCTGGGGAGGCAGATAACCTTCCTCCGTAATCGATTACAGTGGGGGCAAAGGTAAACTGAACAGTTTATAAACAAGCTATTGTAAAATTCTCAAGTAGCCTTGATACAAGGCCAACCCGTTATGTACTTCCGGATTTCAATGTATAGCCTTTGGTAAATATTTAAAATATACAATAAGACTTTGGCATTTGTTTCAGACACATATTTTAGTGCCATATCAGTATTTCCCTAGATACCTAACTCTAATTAGTTTGAGGACTCCTGTGGTCAGTATGTACAGGTGTAGACCACAGTACAGTCCAAGGGTGCTGGCAATTAAAGGAGACCCTCTAGGTGCTGGATCATAGATCTCCTCTAGTCAGGCCTGACTTCACCCCGTGAGGATCACACATCAGTCTCCCTCAGTGTCTCTTCACTCTTGCCTTTACTTTTCCTGTTAGGATATCAACGAGAACTCTGTTCCATTTGTTTTTAATATAACATCTTTATTAACTAGCTGAATGTCATTTATGCATACAGTATATTAATCATATTTATCCCCCCTACTAATTATATCCCCCTCCTTCCAATTCCTCCCAGAGCTACCTTGTATTCTACTTCTTAACATATATGATGGATTCTTCTAAAGCTTTGAGGCTTCACCCTCAATGCAATAAGTTCCATTAGGCTTGGAGCCTTATTGGCTCTGCTTTTAAAACGAAAGACAAACAAACAAAAACCAGAAGCCCCTACATTCTCTCTGGTTATCTGTTCCTTGTTCCACATTAGTTGTCTTAGGCTCTCTGAGGACATCCCTAGAATCCCTGTTCTATGTTAAAAGAAATTCTTCTACATCTACACCTGGGTACTCAAACACTGTACCCACCTTCTTGCTTCAGTTTGAAATTTGGTTTGTCGGTATAACCCTGAAAGCTTTTTCCAGTTGGGCTTGTGAGAAAAATGGGATCAACTAGCACAGTGCTGTTTGGGCCCTGTAATCTCTCCCTACCCCTACCCTGTCACCCTTATAGACTCTGCTCTTTAGATCATTCTTCAGCTGACAGATTTACCCTCTATACTCTCCTGTCATCCTCTGACCTCCTGGTCACCTATCTTACTTATTGCTCCCCTCAAAACTCAAGCCCCTGACTTCATCAAAGCTTCCAGCTATTCTAGATTTTCAGTTATTAAACTTTCTCAATTCTAGTGACCTTCACCTTTTCTTTTCATATTCTGCTCTCTTGAACATTAGATTATTATTAGGAAATGCACTATACCTGAAATCTCACGTTCAAATAATCCTTTCCAATGAGTCAGGACCTCTAATACAGCATTGAGGACTAGGGATGCTGATGGGTATCTGCACTGTTGTTTGTTGTTGTTGTTGTCTTTTGTAAACCAGACACACAAGCTAGAGTCACCTGAAAAGAGAAATTGCCCCTATCAGATTGGCCTAAAGGCAAGTCTGGGGGATTTTCTTGATTAATGATTTATGAGTTTATGAGGGAGAGGCCAGCTCTTACTGTGAGCATGACCATTCCTGGGTAGGTGCTCCTGGGTTGTATAAGAAAGCAGGCTTGGCAAGCCATCTTTTCTTGCTTACTTTTAGTAGTATAAGCTGAGGTAAGCAGTTTTGTCTGTATTTTATCTGTGTGTAGTGTATCTTCAGATATTTTCTCAGTTCTGCTTTCCAGATTACTAAACTTCCTTTCAGCACTGTTAACCTACTAATTCTATGTTTTTGTTTTTGTTTTTTATTTCAAGATTTTCAATTGGTTCCTTTTCATTTGTACCTTTTAGTAAACTCTTGGATGTATAGTCTTGTTGATTTCTAAGTCCCTAAGGTGACTTAGGGGATATTTATAGTCATTTCAGAAGGTGTTGTATGTATGTCCTTGGACTTGAATGACAGTCCCAATCATTGGACTGCCTTTAATCGTGCTGCTTATAGTTTCTAATTTTCTTCTTTTATCAAGAATTTAACTTCCTTGGGGATTTTCTCTATAAGGATGCTCTTTGAAGAGTTTTGGGATTGCGTAAACTCCAGTTCCAGGTGTTTCTTAGCTCCTAAGTAAGTCATAAGAAGCACCTGGAGTGGGGCAGTGATGATGCACACCTTTAATCCCAGCACTTGGGAAGTAGAGACAGGAGGGGCTTTGTGAGTTTGACACCAGCTTGGTCTACATAGGAAATTCTGGGCCATCTAGGGCTACATAGTAAGACCCTGCCTCAACAACAACAACAACAACAGAACAACAACAACAACCAAAGACATTTGGAGGAACTGGAAAGATTGTGTTTAAGAGCACTTGCTCTTCTTGCAAAGGACCCATGTTCAGTTCCCAGTCATCTAGAACTATAGTTCCAGGGAACCCAACACCTTCTTCTGGCTCCTATGAGCACCCACATACATGTGGCACACACACACACACACACACACACACACACACACACACGTAAATAAAAATAAATCTTCAAAAAGAAAGGCTTGGGAATCTTACAATAAATACTTTGTGTTCATAAACATACAAGGCATCTTATCATTTCTTTTGAAAATTTATGTTAATTTTTTTGCTACTATTACTACTATTATTGATCTGTGTGTGTGTGTGTGTGTGTGTGTGTGTGTGTACAATGTGTGCAAGTGTTGGTGCTCCTCAGGAAGAAGCCTGCACAGTCAGTAAAGAGTGGATGCAGAACTGTTTTAAGAGGATAATTCTGGGGACCCAGGGCTCATAATATCATCCAAAAGGTAGGATGTATAGGTTATAGATGGCCATAGGCCATGATCCTAGACTCGTTGTTCTAGAGAGGGGTACTATAGCCAAAAACCCAGAGTGGATTAAAAATGTAGGATGCAGGCATGGTCCTCATAAACTAATGCTTTTCCTATAATACTTATCTCCAGTTTCACCAATTTTACCACAACCTCCAGTCCTTTGTCCCTGCTCTGTTTTTCTTGGCCTGTAAACCTCTGCAGGGCTCCCTTTTCTGTATAGACACGTGCTAGGATGAACATACTCATAGCAATGCCCTCAGCCTCCTAGCCATTGGATGCTTCGGTCACTGTACAGCCTGGCTCCACATCTTCTTGCTTTTGACTTCTGGCTCCCCATTTTCTTATTGTCCAGTCAGTTGCTGAACGCCTGCAGGACAAATAGTGTAGAACAAACACATCATCCCAGCTGGATCTGTGTATTGCCAGGGACCGTTCTGTGTTCTCTCAGGCTGCTTTTTCCCCCAGAAACACTCTCAAATCTTAGCCATTTTTCTCAGGCTCCTGTCCTACTATCTTCTCTCTTACGCTCAGCAAATGACCTTGCCTCCTATTTCTTTAAGAAAATCAAGTTATGTGCCTTTCACTTCGTGCTCCCCCCTCCCGTGTTACACCGTGGATATACTGTTTGCTGCTCAGTATGGTCTAGAGTGATGGGAGCTTTCAGCAGCACTGACCACTGACCTGCCACTTCCCTCTGGTCACCATGGCAACCGTGCTGCCTCCCACCAGCTTCCCAGTCTCAGACAAATCTTTCCTCCGTAGCTTTGTTCTGCCCCTTTCTGTCTCCTCTGGACCTAAGCACGTCAGTTATCATCTCTGTCTAAAGCTGTGCATCTAAGCAGCAGGCACTTCACTACTTAGATCCAAATCCCTTCCAATCCACTCTGATCTTAGTTCTTCTCTGGTAAACTCCACAGACACTGCTCTGACCCAGCTTGATTATGACTTCTCTGCTGCTCAAGCCAACAGGCTCTTCAGTGCTTCTGCCATCCCGCCCGTTGGTGAGGCTGCCATCTGAATATGCTTGCCACCCTTGGCACCCCTGCCCTGCCTGCATCCCTGGCCTGTTGCAAGTCTCCTCCCTTTAAATGTTGTCTTCCTCGGGATTCTGCTCTAAGGTTGCTTCTCGTCATCTTTAAAGTGTCTTGCCTGCAGACAGTGCTTCATCAATATCAAATCAAGGATGCACATCCCGCTGCCTGTTTCCAATCAAGCTAAGGGCTCCGAAGTCTTTAAAAGTTTAAGCAAGAAGGAGCAAACTTTTTGGAGGGCTACCCATTTTCCATTACACGTGAGATATTGCTTATTGCAAGCAGAGTCCACCGAGGGGTGGGAACCATAAGAGCTTATTTGAGAAGGAATATTGCTATATGTTAGCCACAGAGCCGATGTAGCCATCTGACGAGAAATACAATAGATTACTTAGCAGCTGTCTCCCCCACACTCTCGTTTCGTTTCACTCCACAGTTCTTGGCAGAGAATCTGGAAAAGAAAAACATAATAATAATTAAGCCACACTGTGTTCTCCCAGACTAAATGATGTCTGCTGTTCCGAGAAACAAATCTTAAGAGGCCGTGCGTGTCCCATGGTTGTTGAAAATAGGACATTTTCAAAGGTTTTTCTCCCGGGGGTTTTTGTTTAGCATTATGGCCCTTTCCCTTCCACACCGTGTAGTAAAGTTCCCCTCAGCGCCGTGGACCACACAGAGAATGGCAGCGCTGAGCCCAGGCTATGTTTGATTCTAAAGCCCACTTTGAAAAGAAGAATTCAAAAGAGATCTATTTAAGGCTCTCTTTCCATTTTGATAGAGAGGTGCCACCTGTGGTGCATTGGGTTGCTTAGTCACCCCCTCACTCTTCCCTCAAGCAATTATGTCACTTTGGAGTGGATACTATTTAATGTGTGGAAAGACTCCTGACAAAAGAGCAACTGAAATTACCCATTTCTTTATTTCGTCTTGACCTGCTAAGGTTTCTTTTCCTAACCTTCAGACTCTGTCAATCAAGAGTCCCCTCGTTGCTCAGTCATGGGTTTCAAGGAGCATGCTATTCCTAGCACATCTGTCCCTGCCTCAGCCACATTACCAGCCATCTTCATCCAGTTGTCCTTAGGCGCTACTGTACCTGAAGCAGACTCTAGAAGGAAAGATCATCACAGTGAAGCCAAAGCCAAGGCCCACAGCCCACCTGCTTGCACCACTCCCATTTTGACAACGGAACTTAAAAGCGATCTCAGAGCCAAACTTGGGCAGGATGGAAGGGCAGGCACCCGTGAGATACCCAGACTGCATGAGGAAAATTCTGCTTCTCTTCTTAGCCTTAGCCTTCTAGTGCAACCTGTGCATACAGGACAGGCCATGGAGAGTCAGACCTAATGCCTGGGCTAGTTAAGATTAATGGCCAATGTGACAGGATCAGGACTTAGCTAGTAAACAAGTGTCAGGGCACACCTTGAGATGGTGTTTAGGTTAGGTTAGCCTCTGGGTATGTCTGTGAGCATTGTCTTGATTAGATTAATTGAAGTGGGTGGGTCCACCCTCACAGTGGGCAGCACAAGTCCCTGGCTCCCAGTCCTGAATGCAAAAGAGAAAGAGCCAACTAAGTGCAAGCATTAATCTCCGTCTGCCTCCTGACTGGATGAAGTGTGAACATCAGGCACCCACCACGATAGGCTATATCCATAGATGCCCTCCCTCCCTTCAGCTGAGTCTGTCTCTATCACAGCAGTAGGAGAATAACAGAAACAGTACCCGAGTCAGAATGGGGCTTCGCAACAACGAGGGTGTGAAAGCCATTGCCTGCAGCCATGCTCGCCAGTGCATGCCCATAATCGCAGCACTGTAGAGGCTGAGGCATGAGGAGTTTGAGGTCAACCTGAGCAACATAGCAAGTTCAAGGCCAACCTGAACTTGTGAAACTTACACAGTGAAACCCTGCCTAAAAAGGGAAAAAAAATTCATGATGATGACCTTCTTGGTTTCCTGAAGTGTCCATGTTTAAACATTTAAAAACTTTGAAGTAGCCAAACAAAACCTGGCTAGAGATGCAATCCAGCCTGGAGATTGGATTTCAGATCTCCAAATTCTGCCTGACTTCTCCTTAATTCCCCTTTCTGTTCATTCCCCTCTCTCTCTCTCTCTCTCTCTCTCTCTCTCTCTCTCTCTCTCTCCCCCCCCAACTGCCAGCTCCCACAGACACACAGCTGCACACACAGCTGCTTGCACACGTGTACACACATGCACGCACACATCACACATGCACACATACTTATACACACACACATACACACCACACACATACCACATACACACACTACCAAACTACAGTAAAAACTGCTGCTTTGTTTTAGAGAAACATATTACCAAACACACTAGTGTTTGAAAGTTTGCATATGAACCCAACATCATTTCAAAGACTGGAAGAGTTCTCAGTCCTTATCAGTGTTTACAGGGTGCATGCAGTGCAAGGTCTTTGTTTAAAACTTGTAACAAATAGATGATGGTTTCTAGTATCCTTGCATCACAGACCACTCGCTACATTCCCGACTCGGCTCACACAAACCACATCCACTCAGGCTACTCAGAAGCATGTGAGGTTCAGCTTACCCAAACCCTGTGTATAAAAGGCTTCGTCCCCAGCTAAGCACGAATGGGAGATGATGAAAACTGTAGAACTCCAAGAACTCCAGACTACTTTTCTGTCTTGGGAGGTGTGTCCTCAAAAGATGCTGCAGAGCTCTGGCTTCTCTCTTCTCTCCTCATCCCATCAATGTGGAGAGTAGCTTTGCCAGTGCGCCACTCGCTGTGATGTGCTACCCTGCCAGAGACCCAGAAGCAGAGGTGCCAACCATGATCTGAAGTTGTGAGCAAACACGTACCTTTCTTCTTTCTAAGTTGATTGCCTCAGGTATTTTATTATATTAGTAGAAATCTGACCAGTGCAGCACCCACATCCTTCAACAAACGCTATTGGTCCTATACCAATGACATCTAGTGACCATGCTTTTCAAAGTAGTGTCTGCAGGATGTTGGTTCGTGACAAGTGTCACTGAGGCAGGACAAGTTAATGGTAGAAATTGGGAGTATTAGAAACTTTGTATGGAAATTTGACATGGACGTGATGACTAGGTTCACAAGAGTAGACTCACTGGACGGGGCATGGACATTTCAGGATTGATAGAGGCTAGAACGATGACTCATGTGTGGCACAAGTCATGTGATAATTAATCCCATGTGCCCTGGGCCTATCCAGACCATGACAGGTTATAATCCGCTTGTCAACTGTACACTAAACGTAATAAAACAACATAACCATTTGTAATGAGAACTTGTATTTACCAGCCTTAACTTCTAATCAGTTTTTCATTTTGTGGTTTAACGTTAGTAATTACATTACATATTTTTGTTTTCCCAAACTCCAAGTTGCCAAGATGAAATGAGTTTCACTGGCTTTGGGGAATGGGGATGTAGGAGGAGAGAAAATATATTTCCTGAGTGTGGCAGACTGGGGATGGTAGAAATTATCCTGAGACACCAAGACCTAAAGAGCTCATGTGGTTTCCCTGGCTAACATTCTGGGTTTGGTTTATAGCTGTAATGGATGTTGATATTCCTAAAAACAATGTTCAGCAATTTATGGAGAAATTTGTGGAGGCCATGAAGCAATGAAACCATCAAAAAAATCATGGGCTGTTTACTTGCAAACATTAAGTTTAAAACCACAAGAATTTCTCAAAAGAAAGAATATTGGGTTAGTAAACTGATAGCAGCAGATGTTTTCTATCCCATGTATAAACACGAAGGTTTTGTAGGCTTACTATGAGCCATTCCAGCCTGCCAAGACTGAAGTCCATGCAGGGTGATGGAGACATTAGCAAGACTCTGCAGAAGGTACTAACAACAGAGAAGGTAGCTCAAGCCCTTATCTCCATGGCCACATGCACTCGGCATACTCTGGGCCCAGACCAAGGAGAAGGCTGACTCGAGGAGCATTTAAAGCTGGCAGCGTCTTCTTCGTTTTAACGTGGTAACTCCACTCATATCCCCGCTTGTCTGGCTTCCAGCCCTGATGGTGATAAGCAGGTAGAACTTTCTGTTTTGTTACAAACATCACAGTGAAGGATGAGGCTGTAAGCAATGCATTTGGAGTTGAAGCGCAGTGTGGGAGGCAGTTCTGACTGTGCAGAAAACTTTCTGGAGCATTAACCTGGAGGAGAAGCTCAGACTAGGGTATGAGTCAGCATGCTGTCTGTCATTAGGAAGTCCCACCAGGAGAGAGAAGGTTGGCAGAAATAAACAGTGGGCTTAATGTTGTACTGAGAATTGGGAGGTAGGTACAGGCTCCTGGATTCACGTCTGGATCATTCCCTGATGCTGTATGGTCTTAAGGCAGCAGATCAGAAACAGCTGTTGCCAAACGGGTGTCTGATGATAATCAGGGAGCAGAGTGCTGAAGATGTTGCAAGTTCAGAATAGTTCTCAGTGTTTCTGCTTAAGAAGATCACAGCGCAGGGGCTGGAAGGGCCACATAGTAACAGACAATGAAAGCCAGAATGATCCCCAAGAAAACCCAAGCCCAAAGGCTGATGGAAATGGTGAAGACAGTGCGAGTCCTCAGGCTATAAGTCAACATGGAGTAAGAGACTCTGAGAAACATATGACTGAAGTGGAGATGGAATTGATAACCTAATGTGAGCATTTACCTCGAATGTGCAAAGCCCTGGTTCAGCCCCTACTGCTTCAAAGATTAAAAAATAAAATAAAAGCATTTGAGAAAATGGTTTGGCCTCAATATATTGGCTCTTCATCTGAGCAGGTAGGATTTCTTAGTCATCAGACAGCTGCAGTATTTATTAAAATATTTTTACTTATTTATTTAGTGGGGGGGGTCAGAGGACAACTTTCTGGACTTCTCCTTTGCCCCATGTGGATCCTGGGGATTGAACTTGGGTGGTCAGGCTTGGTGACAAGCACCCTTACCCGGAGCCCTCTCACCACCCCTTGAGCCTGCTTCTGTTGTTTGTGCTGCTCTTTCCACCTCCGTGTAATGAAGGTGTGCAGGATGCCTTTTCAAGGGCAGAAAGCTGGAAGGGAAAACATGAGAGAGAGCTCATGTACCCTCTTATGAAGAACTGTTTGCACTGCTTGTTCTGATGTGTGCTCTAAGGCCTGCCTGTCATCAGGGGTGAGGGTGGCGATCTTGATACAGCCAGCACTGAACCCCTTCGATTATAGAAAGTGCCCCCAAATTCCTCTTTCCAGCAAAAGAAGAGATGCCTTTAAAAGCTGAGGCATTTGGAATGTATTATTTTCATGGAAACATACTTTAGCCTGTTACCTTGCAGAATAGATTGGTGGGACGGATCCTGCAGAGGTCTCGGAAGCAGCGGTGTAGTAGCACTTGGTCTATTTTACGCAATTAAAAAACAAAACTTGGCTGACTGAAATTGCTCTACTATCCCATCTATTCTATGAGACTCATTCATTTCATATTGTTACTAACGGAAAGCATCGCAGCGTTTAGACATGTGCTATCCCTCACGAGGAGGCTTATTGGCAACCTTACCTAGACTCGATAAATTGCCAAGTAGAAAGCAAGTGGATTTGTCATATTAAAAACCTTAAATCTTGCTGTGCTTGTTCAAAGCTATACAGATATTTAATAGGAGGACTGGCTTTTCCCTTTAAAATGGAAAACATTGCAAGTGTAGTAAAAGCCTGTATATTAATTGCCTAAGTGGACAAGATAACATGTAGTTTCATACTTATCTTTTTTCTACATTATGCTTACCCTTAAAGCATGTATTTGTAGCCCTTAATGTATTTATTGCAATAAAATTCCCTGGTTATTGAACTAATGCTATAAAATCACAACTCTTATTAATATAGTCTTCATTTTCTTCTAAGAAGTTAATTTATATTAATTTTTTTCAAGATATAAGCAATGGGGGGCTGGAGAGATGGCTCAGCGATTAAGACCACTGACTGCTCTTCCAAAGGTCCTGAGTTCAATTCCCAGCAACCACATGGTGGCTCACAACCATCTGTTGGGATCTGATGTCCTCTTCTGGTGTGTCTGAAGACAGCCACAGTGTACTCATATGAATAAAATAAATCTTGGGAGGCAGAGGCAGGCTGACTTTTGAATTCAAGGCCAGCCTGGTCTACAGAGTGAGTTCCAGGACAGCCAGAGCTATACAGAGAAAACCTGTCTCGAAAAAAAAAAAAAGATATAAGCAATGGATTGGAAATGTCTAAAAAGGGATCTTCTTCCACAGAAAGTTTAAGAAGCCTTGCCTCATAGGACCCTTAAAACAAAGGCTTTTCCTCAAACACATTTGTCTTCCAAGTATCTCCCACTTTCAGACATGATCTCAGTAACTTCATTTCAAACAAGAAAATAGCACCGAGCCTGAGACAGCCTCAGTCAATGTATCTGAGCGTATGTAGACATCATCTGATAAAATTGGCCCCAGATAAAACTCTCGGCACACATCTAGCTCTTGTGCCTAGTGTTAGAACCTCACGGGTGCGAGTATTTCTAGGAAAACACACTGCAGTAGTTGTTTATACCCCAACCACCACGAATAGACACCTAAGGCTGAAATCTATTTCCTTCCCATTATTATTTCATGTAGTACAGACCAGGCCCTGAAGATGGCTCTGATTTGTGATTACCCTGCTCCCCACCCAAGTTCTGGGATTGCAGGTGTGCACTGCCATTTCTGGTGTAAGCAGTGCTGGTTACCAAACCTAGGTAGGGCCTCCTGCATGCTAAGCAACCACTCTCCCAACTGACCTGCAGCCTCAGGGTCTTGAGTTGAATTTTTTAAAAACAACTGATATGTCATACATATATCTCTGAAGTGACTTGGTTCCCTTTGTATTGCTACTAAAACAACAGAGACTGGATACTGTGTAAGGAAAAGAGGTTTGTTTCGGCTTGTAGCTTGGAGCTTGAAACAGACACTCTTTGACACCCAGGTCTGTCAAATGGACTGACAAGGTGCAATGTATAAGAGGTACAAGTTGCATGCCTCAAACTATAGAACTGGTCAGACTTCTTTGGCAGGAGAGGCCACCAGGGAATGTCTACTAATGTTTTGTCAAATGGACACATAATTAAGCTGCCTTCTGAATATTGTATTTATGCCCATAGACTGTCACAGCTCTCGGGCCTGACCAGAGAAGCGTCTTTTTTGGCAATGGGGGCCCGTAACTGGCCAAAGTACTGGGAATAAGTGACAGATTGAGTGCTCAGCCCCCAAAGGGAGTTCTGTGTCACCCTTCCAAGGCCCAGGAAACAATGCAGGAGAGGGAATGGAAGGAAACCAAAGATGGGGCGAAAGGGGAGGGGGTGCATGGTGGATATAATCATGAAGAAGGCAGTTGTGACTGCTTACACAGGGCCTGGAAAAAAAGGAGGGAAAAGAGGCTATGAGGGTAGGAAAGGGCCCACTGGGAAAGTGGACTGGTGGGAATGAGAAGGGTAAGGGTAGTCGGGGCTGAGTGTAATCACAGTGTGTTGTGTATGTGTGTGATATTATCAGTTAAAAAATAATGCCAGGTGTCTTCGTTTGGGAAAATGTACCAAATCCAAGCCATAATAATCATTTTTGGCTAAAAAAAGAAAATAATCTAGCTTCAATCCTACATATGAAATCAAAATAGTATGTTCCATACAACCCTGATGGGTAGGAAGATGTGCTCTGGAAAGTTGCTGCAGTGCTGACGTAAACACTTAATGCCGGTCTGTGCCAAGACTCTGTAAGGTGGCTTCAGGAAACCTGGGCATGGAGAAAGCAGCTGGTGGGTTTTAAGTGTCGCCTTTCAGCCTTGGACCACCCTACCAAACTCAGTGAGGCTGGGGCATGCTCTCAGAGTCGCATCTCTCCTTTGCCAGAGCCTTCTCCGTAGGTTCCTATCCCCTGAGGTGCAGGCCCAGGAGGGGAGAGGAGCAGCTGACCCTCCTAGCCCCCTTGCCATTCTCGGAGGGTCACCCCAATACCATTCTTCTTCACGCTGGTCATCTGAAGCTGGCTTCTAGTTTCTCAGGTTTTTTTTCCTCCCATATATTATATTCTGTTGAGGATAAAGAGCTCCAGCTTCCAGTCTGAAAGCTCAGCTGCAGCCTCCTACAGCCCTCTACAGTCCATACAGGTCCTCACCACCCCAGTCACTTCCACGATTTCTTTGGGCCCAGAGATGATGGAGGCTTCATGAATTAATAGTTTCTACTTTGTTGAAAAACTAACTGCAGAATTCATTTTTTTCCTTTGTGCCTTTTAATCCCTCCATTACCTACCTATCTAGCCCATATCTTATATAAAGTTTCTTCTCTTAAACTGGCTTTGATTCCCAGCCGACAGGCTTGGTGGCATCATGGTGGTCCAGGTGGCCTGGGAATGGTGCCCCAAATGCCATGCCCAGCAGCTCGCTGGCCTGAGATAGAATGTTAGTAATCTGTGTCATGCAGTGACACCATGATTAATCGCATTGTCCCCTGTGGTTGATCGTGATGAAATGCCGGGAGCAAGTAACTCCAGCAGACCAGGCGGCTGCCAGAGTTAACTGTTACAGTGTAACAGCGATGTCCAAGAGAGGTGATACTCTAGTTCTAGCTCTGTTGATGTTCTGTAGGGAAAAAGGATAAGCTCAAATCTAAACACACCATAGAAGTCAGATATGAGATGTCTCAAATGTGTCCACTCTTCATCTCCACTGCTACTGTCCTCTGTTCCCAAGTGTGATTTTGTAGCAATTTACTGGGCCTACTTTGCCCAGCTTATAATCCATTTATATACAGCAACCAAAGGACCTTAAAGCCATGCCTGTAATCAAAACCTCTAGTGACATCCTTCTGCATTTCCAGCAAAATTAGCCTCTTCTACCTCGTCTCAAGCCGTTTCCTTCCTCTGCATATAGAATTCTCCTTTCTTGGGACCCAGTTCCTCATATATGACTGTTTCTCACCATTTTTACTTATACAAGCATTATCTGATTACTCACTTGTCTCTCTCTACTGAACTGCATCCCATTAAGATAGACTGTCTTTCTCTTAGCTACTGTATTCACAGACCCTTGTACCAATTCCTGTCACTTAATACATACACAGCTGGTGTCTTATTTGGCCTCAGGTGACAACTCAACACAGATGTGTGTCACCTGGGAAGAGGTAATCTCAACTGAAGGACTGCCCAGATGAGATTGGCCTGTGGAGGTGTTTGTGGGGACCTTTTCTTAGGTGCTAACTGACAGAAGAAGGCCAATCCCACTATGGGCGGTGCCATCCCTAGACAGGTGAGCCAGAGCTGTTTAAGAAAGCAGGTATAGCTGAGGCTATACCACTGCTGGGCATATACCCAGAAGATGCTCCAACATGTAATAAAGACACATGCTCCACCATGTTCATCACAGCCTTATTTATAATAGCCAGAAACTGGAAACGACCCAG